>NW_027555847.1:713355454-713405454 GCF_003287225.1 Phascolarctos cinereus
TAATCTATGAACCAACATTCAGAAGCTTTAGCTGAAGTGGCTACAGTGACTATTTCATAGATAATAGTAATGATAATAGCTAGCAGTTACAGAGGGCTTTAAGGTTTGAGAAGTGCTTTATATATGTTGATCTCATCTGGTCTTGGAGAACCCTCTGTGTAGAACCCCCATAGAATGAATATAACTTTGAAGGCAGCTAGATGGTGCAGTGGGTAGAGCTCTGGGTCTGGAGTCAGGAAGACCCAAGTTAAAAAGTGATGTCAGACGCTGCTGTGTGATCCTGGGCAAGTCAATTCACCCTGTTTCCCTCAGTTTCCCCAGCTGTAATATAGGGATAACAATAGCACCTACTTCTCAGGGTTGTTATTAGGGTCAAATGAGAAAGTGCACATAGGAGGTACTTTAAAAAATTCTTATTTCCTTCCTTTCTTCTTCTATCCCTTCCTCCTTCCGTTCTTCCTTCCCTCCATTCCTTCCTCCCTCCCTCCCTTCCTTCCTTCCTCCCTCCCTCCCTCCCTTCCTTCCTTCCTTCCTTCCTTCCTCCCTCCTTCCCTCCCTCCCTCCCTCCCTCCCTCCACCCTTCCTTCCTTCCTTCCTTCCTTCCTTCCTTCCTTCCTTCCTTCCTCCCTCCCTTCCTTCCTTCATTCTTTCCCTTCCTAGTTGTGGTCTATGGCTACTGACTTCCAGACCAAAGCCTCTTGTCCTCAAAGCCTTTTGGGGGCTGTTTAGACAGTAACAGTGCCAAGCAGATGATACAATTCTGATAGGCTCTAGTCTTTTTTGCTTTTCTTTCTTTTCTTTCCCTGCTCAGAATTCTTACACGAGTTATCTCTGTATAAAAAGGCCTTTGTCCCTCCTGCTTTTGTGTCTGTGCATAGATATCTCTCCTTCAAGGCCTGGGACTGAGCCACAGAGAGGCAGGCGCAGAGGGACCTGTCAGGATTAGGAGGGAAGCTAGGAGGTTGCGGGTTTCCTAGCAACTGCATCAGGTTCTGGGGTTAAAGCAAGAACGAGAAATGCTTCCTGAGATACAGGAGCAATGTTAGAATGTCCCAGCAATGTGGCTTCTTGAGTTAGAATGTGTGTGTAGTATTGAGAATGCACAGGCATTTGGTGAGGGGAATGTAGGGATCAAGATTCAGGGATTTCAGCCCAAACACTGGTTTCACTATGTTTTATAATCCATTGACTGCTAGCTTGGGACGGATGGTAGCTCACTAAGGGAGAATCAAGGCAATCCAGGCTTTTAACCTCTAAGTGACTTTGGAAAGTATAATCAAAGAGAAGTATTATTAGGGGAGACAGAGTCACTGTCTTCAGGTAGGTGAAACGGCTGTCATGTGAGCAGAGATTAGCCCTTTTCTGAAAGGCGGAAGCTGGGACTCTGGATAGCAATTGCAGAGGCAAGATTAGGCTCAATGTCAAGAAACCTTCCTACCCAATAGGGCTGTCCTCAAGTAAAACGGGCTGCCTTGAGAGTGACTGGGCTTCTCCCATTGGGGTTCTTTAAGTAGTGGCCAGAGGACCCCTTCTGGAGATGGGATTCTTGGTGAGGTCCTGATTGGCCTAAAAGCACTCTGAACGTCCCTTTTGGATCAGAGATTCTTTAAAAAAAGAAATCATTTTTATTTTCAGTTCCAAATTCTCTCCCTCGTTCCACTCCTCTCTCACCTATTAAGGTGAGAAATGTGCTACCTAATTGAATTGTATATATAAAGTCATATAAAACATAATTTCATATTAGCTATGTTCCAAAAAAAAACCTTATAAAAAACAAGAAAAATAAAGAAAGGGGAACATGTTTCATTCTGCCCTCTGAGTCCATCAGGTCTTTATCTGGAGATGGATAGCATGTTTCTTCATGAGTCCTTTAGAGTTGTGGCGATCATTGTATTGACTAGAGTTGCTAAGTCTTCCATAGTTGATCATGCTTACGATATTGTTATCACTGTGTACAATGTCCTCCTGGTTCTGCTTGCTTTACTTTGTATCAGCTCGTATAAGTCTTCCCAGGTTTTACTGAAACCACCCTGTTCATCATTTCTTATAGTACAATAGTATTCTATCACAATCATATAGCACAACTTGCTCAGACATTCTCCAATCTCCATCAATTCTTTGCCATTGAGATGCTATAAATATTTTTGCTTGTATGGGTCTTTTTCCTTTTCCTTTGATCTCCTTGGGGTTTATACTAGTAAGGATATTGTTGGGTCAAAGGGTATGTATGGTTTTATAGCCTTTTGGGCATAGTTCCAAATTGTTCTCTAGAATCACTGGACTGGTTCACAACTCCACCAACAGTGCATGGTGCCCCTGCTTTTCCACATCTCCTCCTTTTCTGTCCTCTTAGTCAGTTTAATGGGTATGAGGTGGTTACCTTAGAGCTGTTTTAATTTACATTTATTTTATTATTTGTGATTTAGGATATTTTTTCATATGACTATTAATAGCTTTAATTTCTTCTTCTGAAAACTGTCTGTTCATACCCTTTGATCATTTATCTATTGAGGAATGGCTCTTGTTTTTTTAAATTTGACTCAGTTCTCTGCGTGTTTGAGAAGTGAGACTTTTATCAGAATAATTTGTTGTGATTTTCCCCCAGTTTCCTGTTTCTCATCTAATTTTTACTACATTGGTTTTGTTTGTGCAAAAACATTATAATTTTAAAAATTTTTTAAAAATTAATTTATTTTGATTTATCAACAATCACTTCCATATGCTTTTGAGTTTAAAATTTTTCTTCTCCTCACTCCCCACCACCCTCCCCAAGACAGCGCACAATCTGATATAGTATATACATCTACATTCCTATTAAACATGTTTTTACATTAGTGATGTTGTAAGAATTAGAACCAATAGGAGGAACCACCAGAAAGAGGAAACAAAACTCAACAGAAGAAAAAAAATAGCAAATAGTATGCTTCAATCTGCATTCAAACTCCATGGCTCTTTCTTTGGTTGTGGATAGCATTTTCCATCATAAGGCCTTTGGAGATGTCTTAGATCCTTGTAGTGCTGGGAAGGGTTAAGTTTATCAATATTAGTCATCACACAACGTGGCTGTTATTATGTACAGCATTCTCCTGGGTCTGCTCACTTCACTCAGCATCAGACCATACAAGTCTTTCCAAGTTTTTCTAAAGTCAGCCTGTTCATCATTTCTTATAGCACAATAGTTAGTGTTCCATTACTTTCATATACCACAACTTGTTCAGCCATTCCCCAATGGATGGGCATCCTCTCAGTTTTCAATTCTTTGCCACCACAAAAAGATCTGCTATAAACAAAAAAATATTTTAATTTTGTGTAATCAAAATTATCCACTTTACCTCCTGTGAACCTCCCAGTTTCTAGCTTGGTCATGAAATCTTCTCTGATCCATAGACTTGTTAGGTAATTTTTCTAGCTCTGAGTTTTGACGATGATTTTCAGTAACAAAAGATGATCTATACTGATCTATACTGGAATAACCCATGGGTTTTCTCTTTTGGTTCATTGGGATTTTAGATGAATACAATAATACTCAGACTTGGATTCTTGAAGAAGTCATGATTTCATCATTGTGGGTCCTCATTTCACCAACAGAGAACCTGCTCCTTATGAAAAGGTCTTTGTGAGCTGTAGGACCAAAACATTCTCTATATTGTGGTCAGTGTGGTGATGAGTCTCTTTGACATTAGCTAGGTTAGGCCTCAGATAACAAATATATGTTTCTGGGTTCATATTTGAATCCTTTCTAGTTTGGTAGGACGTGGCCAAGGCTGCACTTTATAGGCAGAGCCTTAGAGAAGCTTTGCCCATAAAGCCTAACTTTTCACACTATGATGAGGCCCCAGAGGAGTATGAGAGTGAAGGTCTCCACTGCCGCCATTAGCAGCAGCACTCCACCCTCCATCATTAATACCACCATCACCATCACCACCACCATTATCACCACCATCACCATCACTACCACCACCATTATCACCATGACCACCACCACCACCAACTATCACTGTCACCATAACTAACACCACCATCACCACACCACCACAGTCATTGAGCTGACCATGAATGCTCTCTGCAGCAACCTTAACACAGAGACATCCAGTATCTGCTTGAAGACCTCCAGGGAGAGGAAACTTGCTACCCCAATCAGTCAATCTACACAGACATTCATTAAGCACCTACATAGTATCAGGCTCTGTGCTAACCAGGGGGATACAAATGTGAAGAATGAAGCAATCCCGGCTTCCAAAGAGCTCATGTCCTATGTCCCAAGGCAACCCCTTCCTCTGTGTGCTAGCTCCCGTTTTTAGGGCCCCTTTTGATACATTTAGTTTTCTAATTCCAATCCATTCTGTCATGTGATGTGTTGTCCTCTAAATAGAATTAAATTCATCTCTCTCTTTGTCATGGTTCTTCCACTCCTCCCCATTGTTTTTAACCCTGAGAGTGTGATGGAAATGATCCTTCTGACGTGAAGCTAAAAGCTTTAGTTGGCGCCCTGCTCTGCTGTCATACGCCCTCCCTGGGCCACATTTTCCTTCTCTGTTAAATTGTAATGATGATACCTACCTCTATTGGGCCTTTGTCAGTCACGAAGCGCTAAATCAGAGTAAAAAACCAACAAGAATATGGGCAGGAATTCACAGTCAAAGGTGAGTGGAAAGGGAAGGGCACTAAAGACATAAGACAGGTCACAGCAAGAACAAAGGCTCAGAGATGGGAAACTGCAGGGTGTGTTCAAGGTATAGCAAGAAGTAGAGTTAGGCCAGAGTGTTGAGTACATGGGGGGACTTCACTGGAGCTGAAGCTGGAAACGAATGGGTGTGAGGTCATCCCTGGAATTATCCCTTCTTCTCTTGTTTGTTGCAGGGCCCAAAATGACAGGTGTGGAGTGTGTGCAAGGGATGGCTTCGGGCCTCTATGAAGAACTATTCTCAGTCATCGTCTCGCTTATCAACAGGTATGGAGGCTGCATTTGGCAATGCTCCTGTTCCTTCACCAGGGTCTGGGGCCTTTACAGGGGGAGCTAGATAGGGCAGGGCATACAGCATGGGGCCTGGAGTTAGGAAGACCTGAATTCAAATCCAGACTCAGATGCTTACTAGCTGTGTGACCCAGGGGAAGTCACTTCACTTCTGCACGCCTTGATTCCTCATCTGTAAAATGGGGATAGTAATAGCACCTACCTCCTGGGATTGATGCGAGGCTCAAAGGGGATGCTATTTGTAAAAACCACTTAGACAGTGCCCGGCACACAGTAGGTGCTATAGATACATGTTAGCTATTTGTAATTGATATTATTATTGTTGCTGTATAGTTGCAACTAAAGGAATGGAAGAATCAGGCTTCCTCCTAAGCCCCTTTGATCTTCCCTGAAAGCTGAGCTGAGGGCACCCAAGGGTGCCTTGGAGAGGGGCTGGGTGTGGAGTCCACTGGTCTGGGAGCCTCTGGGCATCTTTGTGCTCCCTGGGGGCAGGCAAGCACTAGGTCTGTACACTGCTGCTCACTCGGCATCATCCACTGAGTTATTGAGGCACTCTTTGGAATTCAGTCCAAGAAATGCTTCTGTGCCTTCTCTGAGCTGGGCACCCGCTGGCTGGTGACACAACAGAGAGAAAAATGAAAACAGCCCCTGCCCTCAGGGAGCTTCCATTCAATTGAGGAATTCCTAGATACACAAATGAGTGCATGTTCTATTACCCCTCTGGGTAGGTCCTTGTCTCCTTCTGCCAAAGGGCCAATTCAATTCAATTCAATATTATTAAATACCTACTATGTTCAGGGTCCTCTGTCGGATGCCGGGGCCACAGAGATGAAATGGTCACACAGCTCCTGCTTCAAGAAATTTATATTCTACTGAAGATGGGGCCACAGCAACACTGATAAGTGAATACTAAGTAGTAATAAAATAACAATATTAATAATATATCAATATATTTAATCATACAAATAAATAGATAAATAATACATAACAAAATAAATACGACCACTACTACTACCAATAATAATACTAAATAGCATTTATGTAGTGCTTGAGGGTTGGCAAGACCCTTTACAAATACTATCTTGTTTGAAATAAATATAGAATATATATAAAGAATATATGACCTATGCCTGTCAGGGTTGACTATTGAGAAGAAAGCCGGCCTCAGAACCAAGAAGACCTGGACTTGAGTCCCACACATGATCCAGATAGGCTCTGTGACCCTGAGCAAGTCACATCTTTGAGCACTCTTGGCACTCCTTAACAATAGAGGTTCTGAGTAGGTGCTGACCTGCATTGGTGGAGAGTCTTTCCTGCCCTGGGAGTTCTCTATGCCAGTGAAATGCTAGGTCCAATCCAAAGCCCCCAACCCAATGCAAAGAAGAACAGGACCAAAAGATGTTACTGGAGGACTAAGGATTCCCTCCAAATCTCCTGTGTAGTGATAGTTGTTGTAATAATGCCTCTCCCCCGCATTCCGCCTTTCATCTCCATAGTGCTTTCTTCTCTAGATGCTCTGGGAACTTGCCGGGTGTGGGTCATCCCTCTGCCCATGCAGACACCAGCCATCTACTCCCTCTCATCATGTGTGATTCGTTCTTATCTGTGTCCTCCCACATCTGCTCACTAGACAATCCATTCAATGAGCCAGATGCCTTCTCTGGGGCCTTTTGAGTATCTTATGGGTACCATGGTCCAGCCATTTGTTCTCCCCATCTCCTCTTACTACCTGACCATTCTTTCTCCTCTTTCTTTCTATTACCTATATCTCAATTTCTCTCTCTCTGTCTCTCTCTCTGTCTCTCTGTCTCTCTCTCTGTCTCTCTGTCTCTCTCTCTTTCTCTCTCCCTCCCTCCCTCCCTCCCTCCCTCCTCTCTCTCTCTCTCTCTCTCTCTCTCTCTCTCTCTCTCTCTCTCTCTCTTCTCTTCTCTCTCTCCCTCCCTCCCTCCCTCTCTCTCTCTCTCTTTCTCTCTCTCTCTCTCTGTCTCTCTGTCTCTCTCTCTTTCTCTCTCTCTCCCTCCCTCCCTCCCTCTCTCTCTCTCTCTCTCTCTCTCTCTCTCTTCTCTCTCTCTGTCTCTGCTCCCCCCAAAAAAAAAACCCCAACACACACATATCATGGTAGCTGCTGGTTGGTAAAGAGGCTGTGATCCCTGTACCCCTCCCTCTATTGGCCTCTGGTTCTATTACTCTCTTCAAATTTAATAAAAGTTTCCACAGGGAGGTAGAACAAGTGTTAAAATGCCCATTTAAGAGATAAGAAAATTGCATCCCAGAGAGCAGTGATTCTCCCCAAGGTCACACAGCACATCCCAGATAGAGTCAGGGGTCACAGCCCAGCTTCCTTGGCTGTGTTCTTTCTTCTCCTCTGCCCCAGCTTGCCCCGGGGCCCATTACAGACCACTCAGCCGTGACTTTCTCTTAGAGGAAAGTGGCCTGGTTTTACATCCACGTTCCCAAGGGTGGAGGCTGCAAGGCCAGGCCAGGAGGATGCCTTTACTTTGGCGATGTCCTCGGCACTGGCCCATTCTAGCCTTTTAAGTAATTCTGACAGTGATCCAGCATGTCAGGCCAGAAAACATATGTTTCAACAAAGTCATGGAGACGCTGCTGTTTCTGTCGAGCTGCTGGGAAATCACTGGAGGTAAATCACTGGGAGTGTGGAACACAATTTCCAAATCATAGCATTTGTCAGAGGCTGCAAAGATGCATCAGTAGAATCACCTTCCGAGGGCTTTGCTGTCCACGGAGGGCTTCTCCCTGGGGCTGGTGATTGTCCTTTAGGACAACAGAGATTCAGTTGTTCATGTGCTCATTTTTCTGTTCATTCATTCATTCATTCATTCATTCATTCATTCATTTAGTAAGCTGGGTCAATGTGGGCTAGTAAGCAGAACATTGGTTTTGGAAGCATGGTCCACCTATCTCAGCTCTGCTATTTACTAGCTGAGTGATCTTGGGAAGGTCAATTCCCTTCTCTGGGCCTCAGTTTCCCTCCTCTTTGATATGGAACAGATCCTGTGTCCTTAGGTTTCATTCACCCAATTCTCTCATTTTTAAGGAAAGAAACTAAGACACAGAGAGAAATGACTTGTCCAAGGTCATACACATTGCACATAGTAGAACCAAGATTTGAACTGAGGTCTCCTGTGCTAGAATTCCTCTTGTCCAGGAGCTCACACTGGGAGATGCAGCTTGTTGCTACCTGAGTCCGAGTACTGTGACCTCCCTGTCCTGACAAACTGATGAAAAATGTAGAAATTCAGAAATGCGCGGATGAGGCCGAGTTTGCTCTCAGGGCTTGGTTTGGAGGGTGAACTTCATTATAGTGGAAAGAAACACACCTTCAATGAGGTAAGCTTGGCCTTGGGCCAAGAAACCAGAGGAGAAGCCTGGGTATCTCAAATGGCCCATGTCGTACCTAGAAATGACAGCTAGGATTCGAGGGGTGATGGTAGGCCTGCCCCCCTCAAAACATTTTCCTTACTGGCTTGCCTTGGTGCCTGGAATTCCCCCAATGGAATACCACTGTACCACCCATCTGCTTTAGGCCACTGTCTCCAAGCAGCCTCAACGAGCCAGTGTGATACAGTGGACCAGGGGCTGTCTTTGAGCAGGAGACCTGGGCTCTGGTTCTGCCTCCAACATTCTACAGCTGTGCAGCTCCATTTTCACATCTGTAAAGCGAGGAGAAGGAGGCTTGTACAATCCACTTCTTAGGGTCTCTGTGAGGTAATGACTTCAACATACAAGGACCTTATAAATATCAGTTATTTGAACCCATATTTTCTGATGGCTAGACCTATTGGTGTTTGTTGCTTATTATAATTATTATCATCCAGTAGAATTCAGGCTGACTCTCTTCCGTGTTTGTATATGTGGTGATGAATCCCAACCCTGATGATCTGTTAAGTCATCAGGTAAGATGACTAAAAAGTTGGTCGCTTAGTGTCGAACAAAGGCCTGAGAAAGTGGAGGGCAGGACGGATGAGTCATGGGGATGGGAGGAGAAAAGAAACATGAGTTGTTTTCTAGAAGGGCAGGCTTGCTTGGCTGAATCCAGGTCAGTGGGGGAGAGCCTGAGGAAACTGGCTGTCTTTGTACATTGGCCGTGCCCAGGCCCATGATACAGCCTTGCCTGGGCCGCCAGGTGGCGCCATAGTGCAAAGAGCGCTAGGCCTGGTATCAGGAAGACTCATCTTTCTGAGTTCAAATCCAGCCTGAGACACTTACTGGCTGTGCGACCCTAGGCAAGTCACTTAACCCTGTTTGCCTCAGTTTCCTCATCTGTAAAAATCAACTGGAGAAGGAAATGGCAAACCATTCCAGTATCTGTGCAAAGAAAACTGCCAAATGGGGTGATAAAGAGTTGGACATGCTTGAAAAATGACAGAAAAAACAACACAGCCTTGCCTGGGGGCCAGTTCTAGAGCAGTCTCTGGAGAGATCCCTGGCAGAGAGCCTAGGAGCAGATCATTACAGAGAAGGAACCCTAGAGGTCATCTAGTCCAACCTGCTCATTTCCAGAGGAGGAAACTGAGGCCCAGAGAGGGGAAAGGACATACAGGACATGTTTATTGACAGGCTCCCTGTGGGAGGCAGAGGAAAATCTTGGACTCGGACCACCTCACTGTATGACAATGGACACACTCCTTCCTCTCCCTGCCTGTGAAATGGGCCCATGCCATAGGAATCTGTTGCAGAGAGGAAACATGATGTGACCAGAGACCCATCTTGGAGCTAGGAAGCTCGGGTTTGAGTCCTGCCTTTGGCATCTATTCTGTGGCCTCTTGGTGCTGACCCTGGTAAACTCCAGGAGCAATGACCACAAATAACATTTCTATAGCACTCGAAGGTTTTAAAGGCTCTAAGTATGTTTTATCTCATTTGATCCTCACTACAATCCTGAGAGACAGGCGCTATTATGATCCCCATTTTATAGATGAGGAAACTGAGGCAAACTGCCCAGAGTCACACAGCTCATGGATATCTGAGGCTGGATTTGAACTCGGGTTTTCCCATCTCCAAGTCTGGTGCTCTATGTGCCGTGCCTCCCTGCTGCTTCAGTTGCAATCACAGGTGCTATGTCTCTCCCTACCTTCCGGATCTTTGGTACCTGCCTTGTGGGGCTGTCCTAAGGCTCAAACAAGATAACATCTGTAAAGACCTCTGCCAGACTTAAGAGGCTTTCCAAACATCTGCTTGTTCTGACTTTATTATGCTGTCCTGTAAAATGGGTATCCTGCTCCCTGTGCCCTTACTCTTGGGTTATCATGCCCCAAGCAGTTTGGAGAGCATCCCCTTACAAGGGACTAGCTGGGCTCACCCTCTCCTCCTCCCAGATCCAAGTACCAGGGGAGAAGAATTGGGATAAGCATAGCCAGGGCCACTGATGGCTGAGCTTAGAAATAAGGCTGGTTATTGCCTCGCAAGGGCCAAATTTGTAGCAGGGAGGGCTAAAGCCTCCCAGCCAGCGGCCTTCTCAGGACTGACTGACTCCATCCCTTGCCTGGGAGCTTCCCAGCACAGTCCTGGCAGAAGTCGAAGTGAACCAGAAAGGACCTGGGAGAGGCCAGTCCTCAGGCCCTGGGGAAGCTCCCTCTGCCAGAGCGATGGTGGAGGCCATGGCTGCCTCCATGTTCCTGCTAACACTTCCCTCCCTCCTCTTCCCCTAGGTCCTTGGCCTCCAGCCATCTCTCCATGTTCTCCATCATGGTGGTGGACAGCCCAGGCTTCCACAACCCTCGGCACCAGAAGAAAGAGCGGGCGGCCACTTTTGAGGAGCTTTGCCACAATTACGTCCACGAGCGGCTGCAGACCTTGTTCTTCCAAAAGAAGTTTGAGTCAGAGCTGGAGCGGTATGGGGAGGTGAGGTCCTGGGCAGCCCCTCAGCCACCAGCCCCTGGAAGACACAGAGGGTCTTCAAGTATGCCCTCCTGAAAGGACGAGCTTAGAGGAAGAGTGGAAAGCTTGTCACTGGCATCAAGTTCTTCTTAAACTCCATTTCCAAAAGAATGTGTGCTCCTTGAGGACAAGGGATCATTTCTTTTTCCCTCTGTATTCCCAGAAGTTGGCATATAGTAGGTGCCAAGCAAATGTTTGTGGAATGAATGCTGAGCGCTACTCCCTTCAAAATATATGATGGCTCCCTATTACTTATGGCATCAAACTCTTTTCTTACTCTGTCCAATTAAAAAAATTAGTTGATGCCATTTTTTTAAATCACAATTATCTCTAGATGTACCTGGCTTCCATTTTCCAACAGTGAATTGTTATTTGTAAATGAGAAAAAAAATAGTTGAGCAAAGCCAACTTACTGTATATCAAGCCTGTCTTACAGCGTATTCTGCCCCACTTTAAGATTTTCCACAATATGGTTCTACCCTATATATTCAGCCAGCCAACGGATGTGTTTTTTAAATCGATACCAGAGCCCTGGGCTTGGCGTGGCCCAGGTTGGGGCGAGCAGAGACCTTGGGTTGAGTTAATTCCTGATGTAAGAAAGCAGAGGAAAAAGAGACGTGCCCATGGTTTGAGGCATTGAGGATGGCAGCATGGCTGGTTAAGGAGCTGTTTGTTCAGTGCTGTGTGGATTTTTTCCACTTGGTTAGCCTCTGAACAGGAAGACTCTTTCTGAATCCAAATTTGTGTCATGGCCTCCTGCTCTGTCTCTTTGGGTCCTTCCAGCCTTGCAAGTGAGAGCTGTGGGCAGGCAGCCAGTCTGCCTGGTAAAGCCCCCACAGTGCATGGGATCCCTGAAAAGGCAGGTGCCAGGATCGAGGGAACACCTTTATAGAGCCCTGGGAGGGCTGGGATCTTTGGCCAGCTTCCCAGGTGGCCCTCCTGCCTTAATTTATCTCAGTGGAGATTTTGTAAGTGCTCAAGAAAAAGCCACTTGACTCCCCATTGCCCTCGTCATATCCCCTAGGAATCCCCTGCACCTTTGGGGTACAAAGTCAGTGCTTACTTGCCAGAGGACAAAGGTAGTTTTCAAACACATTACAATCCTTTTTAAGCATAAGTCAAGTTCAGTAAGGGTACTGTCTGTAAGAAATAATTGCCCAAGGTTGGTTTAGGCCTTTACAAATGAGGGCCAGTGAGGCCAATCAAACCAAGTATGCTAGAATTGCCTAGTAAGCCTGGGACCTCGGGGGCTCCCCAGCTTGCCTTGGGATTCTGAGAGGATGGAGGAGGAGAGTGTGGCCAGGAGCTGGGGTCATTTCTTGGCGGCTCTTTGAGACTTAAGAACACATCCATTAAGCATTTCTGAAGCACTTACTCTGAGTCAGATACTGCTCTAGGCCCTACAGACACAAAAACAAAGCTAAAAACAGTCCCTGACCTCAAAGGGCTTACATCCTACTGGGAGGATAGAACGTGTACGCAGGTAAGAAAATGAAAGGTTTTGGAGAAGGCAGAGTTCCAAAAACTGGGTCTGGGGTGGGGATTGGGGAAACTTCCTGGGGAGGGAAGGATCTGCCCAGGGCACCTGACTGCTGTAATATCCCCTTGACCCATGCCTTTAAATGGAGTTTTGTAGCCGGAACGCGTAAAGCCCTTCCTATGTGGGAGTTAGGGCTGCTAGGGGGCGCCATAGTGCATAGAGTACTGGGCTTGGAATCAGGAAGACTCATCTTCATGAGTTCAAATCTGATCTCAGATACTTAGCTGTGTGACCCTGGGTAAGTCATTTCACCCTGTTTGCCTCAGTTTCCTCATCTGTAAAATGAGCTGCAAAAGGAAATGGCAAACCACTCTAGAATCTTTGCCAAGAAAACCCCAAATGGAGGTCACAAAGAGTCGGATACAACTGAATAACAACTCCCTGGCTTCAAGCTCAGCACTCTAACCAGGGTCAACACCAGGCTGTCCATGTTGCCTCTCCACAAATTATTACTAGTGTTATTAAGCTTACATTGTCATGTAGAGCAAACTGGGATGGAAGGTGGCACTCATGCCAACAATGAAGAAACAAACAACAGGGCCCACTGCAATGACCCAGGAAAGGTACGAAGGAAGCTCTGATCTCTTTGAGGCCTGAGAAGGAAAAGCTTCATTTCCCCTGGGGTGGGTGGCCTCAGAGGGAGGTGATGATGGAGCTGGGCTAGCAAAGATGGAAGGCGGGTGGGGGCGTGGGAGGAAGTTTTCACAGGCTCATGTGGCCATTTGGGGCTCCCAGTGTTGGGGGGCTTGGATGGGGCACATTCAGAAATGTCTCATGGTGGAGCTTTGACACGAAAGTCAAGGAGACAAAGAAAGCCGTGCGTTTGATGTCCTCCAGAAGTTGTCGCTTACTCTTACCAGGTGTTCAGAGGTTTTGCGAGGTAGTTGACTCTTAAATCCTGTCTTCCAGGAAAAGGTGGTGGTTCCCTTTGATCTCCCAGAGCTCTCCCCAAGGACCACAGTGGCAATCATCGACCAGAATCTCTCCCAGGTGAGAGGGTTGAGCATCATGGGTCCCAATTCTTGTGGCTGCTATTTGTCAGTTTTTCTGCATTGGTGACGGTTGTGACAAATGATGCAATTGAGTGGGTGGGCCTGGTGTCCATTAAAGCCGTCCTGGGGCCATTTCCCCGCTGTGCACACATGTGCACGGTGTATAAATATTATCTCTCTTGGCATGGGACCCCTCTCCTCACGGGTGCAGCAATGGAACCAAAGCATCGGAGGGCGCTCTCTTTCTATCTTGGGGTCTTGATCATGCCTGACATATTAGGTGGCATTTCTTTCTGCCTACCTTTGCCCAGTGGACGCATACCCTCTCCAGCCAAGAATCTTGCAAGAATCCTCTTGCTCCTCCACCTATACCCCCAATGCTAAGCCCAATGCTTGGTGTGTACTGAGCACTTAATGAATGCTTTCTCATTCATTTGGTTTTTTTTTCTCATTCATTTATAACCAGCAAATGATACAGAAATTCCCCTCTCCCCTCTCCCTGCTTGCCAGGGCACCCTAGAAGAACCCGAGGTTTCCTGGAGACAGTGTCAGCTTTCCTTTAGGCAACGGTTGGCTAAGCTGCCAATTTAAAGTCTTCCACTGTCCATCAATCTCTTTTGCCTACTTGACATTTTCATTGCTCTTCTCCAACTCTCTTTCAGTTTGCTGAAACTCTGCTAATGTAATTCATTCTCCCCTCTCTTGTGCTGCCTGATCTTTGCCGTGCCTTGAATTTCAGTTCTGTGAATCATGGCTTTTCCACTGCTTCGAAATAAAATTTCCTCTCAGAGGAGACACTATTTTACTTGAAGAAAAGAATGTGGGGCTCCTGTGGAAAGAGTGTCATGAGGCATCATGAGGAGTCTGTGATCAGAGGAAATGGGACCATATCTTAGCTTTGACTTGACCCATGTAACCTTGGGCAAGTCACAGACTCTATGGGCTTCAATTTCCTCATTCGTAAAATTGACTAGGTGACCTCTAAGCTTCCTTCCAGCTCTAAAGCTCGAGATCTTTGACTACATCTGTTACTTGGGCCATTGGGCCAGATTCCATTCATTTGGCTTGGGAGAGTGACTCAAGATTTTGTCCAGACTGAGTCTGGTGAGGAAGCCAAGGGAAAGATGGGAAGCAGAAGCCTGTTGGGGATGCTGCTAACGTTCAAACTGCCTTTGGTATTGCATAGATTTTCAGACTCAGTTGCTGAGTTGATTAATTTTTGCTGCACTGCTTTTTTTCCTCCCTCTTTCTTTTTAATTCTTTGTTACAAGAGATGGTTCCCTGAATGGGACATGGGTGGGAGTATATTTGGAAATGAAAATGATATTTTAAAAAGCCTGGATTTTTTTAATTAAAAAAAATAGCTAATTATCCTTTTGGTGAGTGGGCTGGTCACTGTCTCTGGGTTTATAACTTTCTACTGACTCAGTTGACCTTATATTTTGAGGGAAGATCATTGCAAAGCCTCACATCTCAACGTTCATCCCTTAGTGACTTAAGCTTTAAGGAAATGGAGTGTCCCTGGAGAAAATTTGGCTATGAGAATTGTCCCCGTGATCTAGAGCTCTGAACATTGCAAAAGGCTGTCCTCCTGTGATGAATCCATAAATGATTTTGGAAAGAAAGTGAGGGACATAAGTTGGAGAGGGTAAACTCTTAGCCCTGATGCTCAGGAGTGCAAATCACCACCTGCTCTTCTCCTGGTAGGATGGAGGAAGAATTAGACCCAATCCGTGGGGAGCAGCCTGATCCCCAGACTCTCTCAGAATGGTTGAGTGGTGATGTCTCCCTCCCAGGTGTGCGTTCCAGTTGCGGGCCAAGCGGAGGAACCCAAAGGCCTTCTCTGGGTCCTGGATGAAGAGGTCCGGATCGAGGGCTCTGGTGACAGTGCCGTGATGGATCGCTTGTGTTTAGCCTTTGAGAAGAAGGAAGCTGGTGCTGATGGTAAGAGAGCACGGGAGAAACCGGGCAGAACTATGATTATTAGCTGGCATCATTTCTAGAGAACGTTATTCATTTGTTCATTCATTCATTCATTCATTCATTCATTCATTGTTTTAATTCATACAGTTGAAATCATTCACTGACCACTTGCGAGGCACTATCAGGTTTCCAAAGCTTTAGGTAGGCAGGTGGCACAGTAGATAGAGCACTGGACCTGGAGTTAGGAAGATTTAGACAGACACTTCTTTAGCTATATGACCCTGGGCAAATCCCTTCACCATTGTCTGCCTCAGTTTCCTCATGTATAAAATGGGGACAGTAATAGTATCTATCTGTCAGGGCTGTTGTGAAGCTCGAAGGAGACATTTAAATATTTAAAGCACTTAGTGGAGTGCTTGGCATGTGGTAGGCCCTTAATAAATCAAAAAGCCAATTAACAAATTGATTGACAGCTCATTGAGCTCTGTGTGACAAATATTGTTATCCCCATTTTACAGAGAAGGAAACTGAGGCTGAGAGGGGAAGTGAATTGTCTGTGATCACACAGCTAGTGTCAGAGGTGGGATTCAAGCCCGGGTCTTCCTGACTCTGAGCCCACCACCGCACAGCTGTCTCTACCAGGATGGTGAAATGGAAAGATTGTACAAAGACGTAGGACCCAACTCCAGGGCTGGAAGGGAGCTCAGAGGCCATGGACTCCTAACCCACCATTTGACAAATGAGGTAACTCAGGCTGAGAGAGATTAAGCAACTTGACTATAGTCTCTCAGGGAGTTTTATAGCCAAGACTTGAATCCAGGGTCAACTTCAAACTCCCAAGCCAAGGACAGGTTTAAATGCTGGACAGCGCTGAGGCTTTTTGAGTGGAGGAGTAAGGAGGCTGGGATTTATATCCTATGTAGTTCCACTGACGTCACACTCTGAGGCCCCATGATATTGCAGAGGGGCCATGGGCTCAGCCAAGTGCCAGCATGGGGAGATCCGGCCCAGCCAGGAGGGCTGAATTCAGTTACACTTAATGATGGCCGGAGGTGCCAGAGTGGTCTGTCTGCTCTCTTAGGGTCAGCCTCAGGTCTGAGGAAGGACTGTCCCTTGTGGAGCCAACTTGGGTGTTGGGCTCTGAGGAGGATGTACCCCACTTCCTTTTGTTTATTGATACAGAGAAAATAACTAGTTATTAATAGCTCCAAAGTCAGCCCAAATGGAAGCTTTGTCAGATAGCATTTAAGGAGGCTGATGATGATTGCAGCTAGCCTGACTTTGGTTGAACAGGGTCCTGGGTTCAAATCGTGCCTTGCATGCTTACTTAGTGTCTCTGGGCTGTGTGGCTTCGGGGAAGTCACTTAACCTCTCAAAACCTCAGTTTCCTCTTCTGGAAGAAAAAGGTGATAAGAGCACCTCCCTGGCAGGGTGATTGTGAGGAGAGAACCTGAGATAGGATATACAAAATGTTTTGGAAGCCTGAAAGCAAGCACTTGCTATAATAATGGACATTTACACATCTTTTAGGTTTGTGAAGCACTTTACATATATTGGGGCCTCGTACCACCCCTGGGCAGAGGAGAGGTTGGTGCTACAGATATGGTGTTCCCATTTTGCAGATAAGGAAACAGGCTCAGAAAAGCTAAATGACTTATTGGTGTTCACGCAGCAAATATGTTTCTGAGGTTAGATTTGAATCCTGAACTCCCAGCCCATAACTCTCAGCTAGGCTACCACAAATGGCCAGATTTAAGAACAGATGCACCCAGGGATAACAATTCAATTTAACAAAGAATTCTTTGCTTTACAACACAGGGCTCCAATAAATACTGAGTCTCCCCAGGGCAGTTAAAGGGATTTGATTAACATGTAGAAATATTCCTGGGAAAACAAGGTGCACCTGTAAGGGAGCAGAGGGCTTTCTAGGGAGCCCCTGTGTGGCTGAGCACCTCCACCTACTCGGTGGCTAGCGTGCCCATCTAGGCCACACAAGCTCACCAGCCTCCTCCCACTGTGCTTTCTACAAAGTCAGGCTGCACTGTCTTAAAGGATGGAGAAATTGGTGGCATTCTCTGGGGGGCAGGGAACGGCTCCTAACCCGGGTCCTCCTCCCACCTCCCATCATTTCAAATCTCCATCACATCTCCACAAGCCGCCTGCAGCAGGTTGGAGTATCCTCCCAGCTCTGGGAAGAGGATGGCCCTATTATAAGAAGTGATTGTTTACAAGCTCATGAGCAGGCTTTGAAGAAAATTGGAACCAAAGGATGACCAGAGAGTCTGCAAATTCTGTCGGCCAGTCACCGCGAAGCCCTGCAGCTGAATCAAGCCAGACACTCAGAGTTCTCACATTAAATCCCTTTGTATCAGCGTGATTTCAAACCTCTTTGAAGCCCATTTCCCAAGTTTGTCTCTGGAAATCTCCCCTGATGGGAGTTCCCTAAAATACTCTGGCTTATATAAGCACTGTTTTTGACTTTTTTTTTGTTCATACATCTGTCCCCTAGGATCCCTTTCATGGAAGCCCCTAGAAAAGTTACTGCATGCAGGTTCAAGGGATTAAGTGGGTCCACACTTGCTCAACACTGTATCTCATGAGCCCACACGAGTGTGTTAATTTTTATTAGTATCTGGAGGACCCAGTTCAGCACATGAGCCATTGGCTCAAAAAGCATGGCAAAACAAAACAGAAAGCCAAGAAAAGGTCCCCAGTACACACATGGTACAGCCTCGCACAGGTTAGTGGAGAAGACCACACATGCAGAGGACATAGGTGGTGACCAGGAAACACATTGGAAGAATACTCATGGGGCAGACATAGAAGCAGGGAGTAGGATTGAAGGGGAACACATCAGCAAACCATGTGACCAGGGACCACTTGTGGAGGGCACAGGGTAATATCTTTTCTTTTTTTGAGGCAATTGGGATTAAATGACTTGCCCAGAGTCACACAGCTAGGTAACATCTTCAATGTTGCAGAGATGCTGATGTCCTCTGGTGATGTCAATGAGCTCTTCCCTACTGGGAATTGAGTCTGTCACTCGTCTTGTTTCCCTGAGTATCTTCCCTAATCCCAGTTTCAGAGCTTCTCCCTGCTAGCTCCTAGGCTTCAGCTTTTCAGGGCTGCTGCTCGTATCTACCGAGAGGCAGTGGCTAGCAAGCCTCTCCCTGACCAGAGCAGGCTGGCATGAGTTTAGTGCATATCTGTCTCCAGCCAGGAAGTTAACAAAAGATGGGAGAAGGCTAAGATTTTTTTTTTTGCTGTTTTTCTCCTTGTGTAGACTCAGCTCTTGGTCCCAGACAACTATCCAACAGGAATATAAAATACCTTCCAGCATCTTTTAAATCACTAGCATTCTGCTGTTCTCTAACAATCACATCCTTCATTGATTCCTACACCTCCCCACCCCTTAATTAAGCCATTATCTGCCTATTATGTGCAACTTCTGTGGTGAGCACTTAGAATACAAAAATGAAAAACAACACTATTCTTGCCCCCAGTGAGCTTACAGTCCACTGGGTGACAGGATACATGCACTGACTTAAATATCCCAGGTCTTTAATTTCACGAATTTAATTTTACCCTTCACGCTGTGAGGAAGATCACACCCCCTCCAATAACTTAGTAGACTGGCCCCTCGGGCCACGAGCTGGGCCCTTGGACACATCCAGCCTGCCACCAGAACCATTCCTGAAATCTTTCCAGCTCTGCTGAACCACCTGGGCCAGGATGAAGATTGAGGGTGTACTTAGCTGGAGGACACATATAAAAATAAGGATAAGACCGGGTAGCGAGTAATGAAGACAAAAGAAAGAGCCAGAAAGAGTGCTTGAGGAAAATCTCAAGATGGAGAAAACCCTTTCAAGCAGTGGAAATCAGGGAAGGCTTCCTGGAGAAGGGGGACCTGAAGTGAAACTCAAAGGAAGAAAAGAATTCAGAGGGAGATGAGGAGGGAGGGAGCACATTCCAGGCACGCAAATGGAGTGGGGGAGGAAAGAAGACCTGAAAGAATGCAAGGAGAGGAGGATAGGCCCAAGGGGAAGGCTGGGGCATGGATAATGAGTCTGACTAGAATGTAGATTGTATGAGCCTACCCTCCAGGGTTGTGTGAGGATCAAGCAAGATAATGATTGTAAAGCACTTAGCACAGTGACTGGCACATAGCAGGCACCATATACATGCTAGCTATTGTTGTTGGTATTGTTATTATTAATTAGATCAGAGGAAAGCCTTGAAGGACAGGCTGAAAACATCAATCAACATTAATTAAGCACCTACTGTGTGCCACGCTAAGTGTTGGCCCTGGTCAAACTTGCGGCTTAAGTGGGTTGTTTGGGCTGCTGTGAGAAGGGGAGATTAGAAAGGGGAGAGGCTGAAGCAGGGAAGTCAGTGTGGAAGGGAGGGCAATGGTCCAGCTGAGAAGGGATGAGACTTAGAGCTGGGGCAGTGGCTGTGGGGGGTGGGGCCAAGGGGGTGGGGCCAAGGGATGTTGTGCAGGCAAGGGAAAAGGAAGAGTCCCAGGCAACTGTGATGTTTCAAGCTTGGGTGACACAAAATTCCCCGAACCTCCTCCACAGCCCTTATTTTTCCCCTAATTAGAGCATGAACTGCTTGAGACCGGGGGCCATCTTTGTCTATTTGCATCCTACAGTCTTAGCACAATGCTTGCCACATAGAGCACTTGTAATACTTTTTCATTCATTCATTCATTCATTCATTCATTCATCCATGCATGCATGCATGCATTCATTTATTTGTTCATTCATTCATTCATCCTTCCTTTGTTTCTGGTCTAGTTCTTTGTAGACTTTATCCTCCCTGAAGGTAGGCCCCACACCAGAGTACTCTTCAGCAGCCAATTTAAGAAGGAAAGGAGATGTGTAGTAGGAATAGGTCTGAGGACCTGGGGCTCATATCCTGCCTGTGAGACCTGATGTAAATCATTGAACTTCCACTGGTCTCAATTTCCTTCCATGTAAAATGATGAATTAGATTAAATACTTCCAAGCGCTCTAGAAGTGTGAACTATTTTAGAAAGATTTTCCTAAAATGGTTAAAATTAAAGAAGTTTTGGCAGAGGAAGAGGTGATCAGTTATCCAGGAAATTCAGTTCTGTGTGAGAGTGATTTGGGGATAGAGAGTGCTAGGCTTGGAGTCCAGAAGGCTGGGAACAAATCCTGTCTCCAAAATTGATACTGATGGACCTGGGGCAGTTATCTGGTCTCTCCCAACCTCAGCTGCCACGTCTGTGAAATGGGTATTATCATACCTCTAGTAATGATTTCACAAGCTCCAATGAGATGCTGTATGTAAAGTACTCGGCAACCTTGCGAGCCCTGGACATGTTTTCTCCTACTGGTCGCGGCTGTCTCCCTGTTTCAGAACCACCTGCCTTCCGCAAGTGTGAGCATGGCCTGCAGTTTGAGATCTCCCACCAGCTGGGCAGGGACCCTGTGCGCTATGACCTCGTGGGTGGATTCAGAAAGCCAAACCCAACCTCTCAGCCTTGAACGCTAGTCAGGTCTTGCAGCAGTCCACAAGGTGAGTATTTTGGGAATGTGCAAAGGGAGGCATGGAGGGAGGTCCAGGCAGGGTTGGGGGACCAGCAGAACCTCCGGATGGCAGCTGCTGAGCAGTCCTGGCCTGCTTCTGGGGTTCATCTACACACCCTCTTCTGTCTGCTTCTCCAGCAACAATGACTGGGTAAACGAGAACCGTTCTGCGGATAATGTCTCTCCGTAATGAAACAAAGAGCTTCCGCTTAGATTGAAACTTGTAAAATGTTTCCCTCGGGACAAGAGTGAAGCTGACTGAGGAAAAAGCTACCCTGTTTGGATTCTGGGGGGAGGAGAGAAAAAAACAACTAAATATGGCTTTTCTTCCCTTGCTTTTCATTAACTCTAAAAGGAGATGATGTGGCTGGAATCATATTTATGGACATTTTGGAACTGGGAATCATAAAGCTGAAATGATGTGTTTTGTAGCACTAAAAATGTAGGCTGCTGAGTGGCCAGGCCATTTCAGAGGTGCTGGCCACCAGAATGAAGCTTCCAATGAGCTTGGTCCGGACGATTATGAAAGAGTAGTGACAGCTGATGGTTGATCGGTGACAAGTACCACGGGGACCGTGGCGAGTATGGTGCATTATGGAGTGAGTTCCTGGGGATATGGGAACAGACAGTGAGAGAGGAAAACTTCAGTGTCATGGGAAGAGACCTGGTTCAGTGTCCCAGCTCTGCCAATAACTTCATGACCTCAGGGAAGTCACTCAACCCCTCTGTGCCTCAGTTTCCTCTTCTGTTGTAAATTGGAATAAGTCTCTTTTTCTCTCTGAGCCTCAGGTATTTTCATGTGTGAAAGGAAGGGGTTGGATTGTGGGGTGATTTTTCTCAAGTCCCTTCCAGCTCCAAGACTATGCTCCTGTGACTATGTGACCTTGGCCAAGTTATTTCCTCTCTCTCAGCCTCAGTTTCCACAACTATAATAATAACTAACATTTCCATAGTGCTTTAAGGTTTACAAAGAGCTTCCCAAATGTGATCTCATTTGATCTTCATTAGAACACCAGAAGATACTCTTATTATCGGTATTTTATTTATTTATCATCCATATTTTATTCTAGTAATAAGGTGCTCTTATCTCTCTTTTACAGATGAGGAAATTGAGGCAGGAAGATGTGAAGTGACTGGCCCATGGTCACACGGCTAGTAAGTGTCTGTGTCAGGAATTGAACTCAGGTCTTCCTGACTTGGTCCAGTTCTCTATCCACTGTGACTTTTTTACATGAGCAACCTTAGATGACTCTTTCCCTTAAGCTCAGTTTCTTTAGTTTCACAGTTTCCTGTTGAAGGAGATGGTTGTACCAGATGATTGCTAGGATAAGGAAAGGGTCTTAATCCCCATTTTGAATTTTGAACTGGACTTGTGGGGCACCTAGGTAGTACAGTGGATAGAGCACTGGGTCCGGAATCCAGAAGACCTGAGTTCAAATCTGGCCTCAGACACTTTTTAGCTCCACTTCACCCTGTCTGCCTCAGTTTTCTCATCTGCAAAATGAGCTGGGGAAGGAAATCCCAAACCACTTCAAGATCTTTGCCAAGAAAACCCCAAATGGGGTTATGATGAGTGTGAAACAACTTAACAACGACTGGACCTGTGATTTCACTGGTGGAAGGAGCTCCCAGTGAGGAAATTCCCTTCATCAGAGCAGATGAGCACCTACTCTTCAACTTAGAGTCTTAAAGAGCTGTCTCATTTTACAGATAAGGAAACTTAAGAGGCTCAGAAGAATTGAGTTAATTATTTGTAGTCCTGGAAAAGTAACATGGAATAGTGGATTGACAACTGGACCTGGGGTCAGGAAGATCTGAGTTCAAATCCAGGCTCAGATACTTACTAGCTGTGTGACCCTGGGCAAGTCACTTAACCTCTTCCTGCCTCAGATTCCTCATCTGTAAAATGGGGATCATAAGAGTGCCTACCTCTCAGGATTGTTGTGAAGACAGAATGATATCATATTTGTAAAGTGCTTTAAACCTTAAAGCGCCATGTCAACGCTGCTAATTGTAGGTACTGGCTGTGTGACCCTGGGTGGGTCACTTAGCCTCTCAGTGCTCTGGGTAACTTTCTATGGTTCTGGAGTTGCAGAGGATTGTCTATCTGCATCTGACAGTGTGGTGTAATGGCTAGAGTTCTGTACCTGGATTCAGGGAGACCTGGGTTCAAGTCTGGATGTTGTCAATGTTCCAGGTGACACCTTAAATATGTACTATATGCAGGTGTGTAGGAGTGTGTGTGTGTGTGTGTGTGTGTGTGTGAGAGAGAGAGAGAGAGAGAGAGAGAGAGAGAGAGAGAGAGAGAGAGAGAGAGAGATGACAGGTAGAACTCACACCATTTTGTAGCATGATGAATCCCATCTTTAATAATGTGGATATACATTCTGTGGCCAAAGAGAACTATTTCAAAGAGAAATCAACCAACCATCTAACCAGCATTTCTTAAGTGCCTACTATGTGCCAGGTGATAGATCTAGAAAGAAAAACAAAGTGGCCCCTGCCCTCAAGAAAGCATACATCCCCCTCTTGCTGTATCCTGGGGTTAGGACAGAAGTCAACAAGCCATTATCAAGTACTGACTGTGCATTGGGCACTGGGGATATAGCCACGTGAAACAGTTTGGAGACTCCAGACCTTTAGGGAGCTTCTGTTCTATTGGAAGAGGCAGAAACGTACAGATGTAAGTGCAGAAAATCCATCTGTCAATCACCATGTCTATTAAGCACGTGTTAGGTGCTGATTGCTGGAGATACAAAGACAGGAGCCTCCAGTCCCTGCCTTCGATGAGGAATGGAGCAGTAACCAAGACAAGGCCACCTGGGCTTTGCCACAGGGTGGGTATTTGCAGAAGGATGGCATCTGACATATGGCCCAAGGACTCACTAAATGCTTGTCACATTGGACGAATGTACTATTTTGTCCCTGTGTGCCTTTGGCCAACCACAGCTGCTGTAACTCCAGAGGGGTAGGAAGAGGCCAGGGGGTGCTGCCAGTGTGAATATCAGAGAGAATGTCAGAGGTGAAAGGGACCTTACAGAGCTAGTCCACGGCCTCATTTTACAAAGGGGGGAAACTGAGGCCACTCAGCAAGCTAGTTTTACAAAGCCACTGCTAGAATCTTGGTCTCCTAGGCTGTCTTTGAGATAGAAAAGTGATTCCTGGGCACTGAGTCACAAGATCGGCTCCTTTGGTGTGGAGGCAATGACTTTCTTTCTCTGGGATCTTTCTCTCCGACGTAACAAAGGTCACTAGATTTCTCAGTGGATAGAACTCTGGGCCTGGGGTCAAGAAAACCTGGGTTCCAATCTCACCTGTCACTGACTGTTTGACCTTAGACATGTCACACTCCTGCTCTTAACTTCTGACCCTATCAAGTTGAAACTGCAGGCATCCCTGTCCATTAGGGCTGACTCCTCTGTGTCCCAGCACTAATCACTTCATCTCGCAGCCTGGCTACGCTTGCATTTCAAATGAAATGTGATTCAAGGCATTGTTAGTCTCTGTATATCTGCCATCCATCCAACTTGCTATTAAAACACCTTCGGCTCATTTAGAGAAGGCTCGTTTTCCTAATGACCGTAATAGCCATTTGGGGCAGGAAATGGAGATGTATTGTGTCTCCCAAGGAAGAGGAGGAGGATGGCTAATTATAATCTCTGAGCATGATCGAACCTTGGCTAGATGGGAGCCTCAGGCCACCCGCTGATTCCTTTTGGCTGGGACGTGGCGTGTCTCAGAATTTATCGGTGCGTAGGTTTTCTCTGCTCTTTTCATAGGGTCCTTGAAGATCAACCAGTCAACTCCCTCATTTTTACAGCTGGGGAAAGTGAGGCACAAAGGGTTATCTGTAATAACACAGAGGAGGCATTTGAAACCTTACCTGTGGGGAGACAATAAAGTGGGCTGGGCTTAGAGTTGTGGTAGAACTGGGTTGAGATGTGCAGTAGAAAGAGGGCTGAATTCAGTCACCAGACCTGAGTGTGAATTCTTCAGGAAGTCTGGGCTTCCATTTCCTCATCTGTAAAATAAGGAAGTTGAACTTAGAAGGTCTCTAAGGTCCCTTTGAGCCCTAGATGTATGATCTTCTGTGTGTGTGTGTGTGTGTGTGTGTGTGTGAGAGAGAGAGAGAGAGAGAGAGAGAGAGAGAGAGAGAGAGAGACAGAGAGAGACAGAGAGACAGAGACAGAGACAGAGAGAGACAGAGAGTGACAGAGACAGACAGAGAGACAGAGACAGAGAGACAGAGACAGACAGAGAGAGAGAGAGAGACCAAACTCTGCTTCTTCTTAGCTGTCTGGCTGTGGACAAAAGTCAGCTACCTGCCCAGAGCCTCACTTTCTGCATTTGTAAATGAAGATAATAATCCCTGTACTCCCGTGATTGCCACAGGGGGCCAAGGTGATAAGGTATCAAGGTACATGATATGTAAATGTCCACTATTACACCACAAGGAGGCAGGGTGGAGCAGTGGTGAGGGAGCCAGCCTGAGAGTCTGGAAGACCTGGGTTCTAATTTTACTGCCAATATATACAGGCTGTGACTCTGGATAAGTCATTTAACCTTGTAATGCTGTAGGCAGCTAACTGGACGGGACTCTAGCTCTGGGTGAGTTTTTATTTTGCCTCAGTGAAGTTTATTTTCTCACCTGGAGCTCTCACACCCTAGGTCAAGACCAAAAGTTTGGTGGCATTATTGCTGTGGTCTTTATTGTTACTGACGTTGCTTGGGTCATGGTCTGGCCCCTCTGATAGCTCAGCCAGTTCAGTGAACAGACATTCAGTGAGTTTCTGTGGTGTGCCAGGTACTGGGCTCAGCCCCAGGGATAGAAAGACCAAAAAAAAAAAAAAAGAACCAATTCCTGCCTCCAAGGAGCTTACGTTCTATGGGAGGGACACACCCTGTCCTAGGAGGTGTAAGACTTTTGTCCCCCTACTGGACAGCTGGTGCAGGACTAGGGCTTGGGTGCCATTATAATAACAGCATCATGGATTAAAGCTAGAAGATGCTTTGGGGACCATTTAAACTAACCTCTCCATTTTACAGATGAAAAACCTGAAGCCTAGAGAGGCCACAGGAACATAAATCTAGAATCGGGAAAGACTTTAGGTGAACCATCTTGTTCAATCATGACTCAGTTTACAAATGGGAAAACCAAGGCCAACATTCCTTTTGCAGATGAGGAAAGCGAAGCTCAGAGAGATGGTTGGATAGATCTAGGGTTGAGAGGGGTTTTAGGGACTGCCCCCCATTTTACAGATGAGGAAACTGAGTCCCAGAGTGATTACAAATCATTAATATATAGAATTGGAAGGGACCTTGGAGATCACTGAATTCAACTTGTTCGTTTTAGAGATGAGGACATGGAGTGATTTGCCCAGGGTCACACAAGCAATAAGTGGCTGAGAGGAGATCTGAACCCAGGGCTTTTGACTCCAAATCTGACATTTTCTAGTGCTCTGCTGGGTAGTCTAACCCTAATCCTGTTATCCCATGAGGACCCCCCACCCACCTTGAGAGTTCATGCTGTGACTTTTTTCTGAGTGACTTTGGATGACGCCTTTACCCCCTCTGAGCCCAAGGCGGGATTGCTTAACCAGGGTCTGAGGTCTCACTCCTCTGTGGTCCTTAGCAGAGGGACAAAGAGCTGGACTTAAATCAGGAGGATTGCATTTGAGACCTGGCTCATCCAATTTGCAGAGATTTCCTTATAGCCCCCTCAGAAAGGGAGATAATATTGTCACCCCATTTTACAGAGGAGGAAACTGAGGCACAGACATGTGTGCTGAAGTTCTAGCCCTCTGTGCTTCAAGCTTTTACTTTGTAAAGTGTAGGTGACAATACTTACTATCTCTCCTTCCTGAGGTGGCTGTAAGGACATCTCTGGAAATGGTAAAGAATGTTGTAGACTGTTAAACACTTCATAAATGGTCAAACACTGAGATGTTCTGTAAGCAGATGCTATAATGAAAAGCATTTTTCACAGCGTAAAGCTCCTACAATGTGACCTGCCTTGGTGATGACCACTGGGGACCCTGAAGTCCTCCATGTAGGTGGAGCCTTCACAGGCTGGGGACAGGGTGTGGCGTCGGGGGCGGGGAAGCTTCCTGCTTGACTTGGGGTGTTCGCTGTCCTTCATCCTCCGTCCTTCACTCTGGTTCCTCCATGGAGCCGCGTGATGGCCGTACATTTCCTCTCCCCAGGGAGGACCTCAGCAGCCTGTTCCTGCCTCGCTCCAGAGTGCCCCCGGTCTGCCGGGCAGTGGCTGGCATGGAGGGCTGCTCCCAGCAGGCCTTGAATCGGGTCGGTTGTGTGAGGAAGACGTTTGCCAGTAGCTTAGCAGCCGTAAAGAGGAAGGCCGTGTGCACCCAGATCATCCTCCAGATGGTGAGCCCCCCACCGCTGCACCCCCAATCCCTCTCCTTCTCCTCCCTTCCCTGGACAGCTCATGTTGGGTTACAGGAAGCAGCTGAGCAGGGAGTGGGAAGGGAGAGGCTCTAGGAAGCCCCCTTCTCACTACTGTTAAAAATCTGATCACCATTACCTTTGTCACAGTGCCTGAAATTCCATCATCAGACCGTGTTTTAAATTAGGTCATTGAAGATTCCCATTAGAGGAATAACATTCATGTAACACTTTCTGGCATTATGCTAAGTGCTTTACAATTATCAGTTCATTTGATCCTCACAATAACCCTGGGAAGTAGGGGCTATCATGACCCCCCATTTTATGGGTGACAAAAATGAGACAGGAAAGGTTAAATGACATGTCCAGAGTCACGCAGCTAGAAAGTGTCTGGGGCCAGATTTGAACTCAAGCTTTCCTGACTCCGGGCCCATCCACTGTGCCACCTAGCTGCCCCCGAGACCTTATTTTTAAAGTGCTTTGTAAAGCAACAAAGCAGTTACATCAGTGCTAGCTGCCATTGTTATTAGCAATAATAATAATGTGGCTGGACGACCACTTATTGGATGTGCTGTGGGAAGGTTTCCTTTCTGGGTCTGGGTTCAACTTGTCAGCCCTGGAGGTCCCTCGGGGGCCATCTCTAGTCGTCCTGATCTAGATCTGGTCACTGGACCCAGATGGCTCCAGAGGAGAAAGTGAGGCTGGTGACCTGGCACAGCCCTGCCTCACTTCAATCCGATTCACTTGCTAGTCATGGCATCACCTTCCTGATGTCATGGTCCTCTTTGAAAATGAAGGACAAACAATTCACCTCGGGCGGTTGTCAGAAGATATGAATTGTCTCAGTCACGATGCGACCTTGGACAAGCTTCAGCTTTCCCTCTCTGTAAAATGATGTGATCGGACTAAATGCCCTCTAGCTTTTTCTCCAACCCGGAGCATCTTTGTTCTCTTGATGGGTTTGACTCTTGGTGTGTGGTTTTCAGAGAGAGGGAGAAGAATGTGGCAAAAACTCGTGAGGTAGAACCCTTCCCTTGTGGTCCAGAGTAGGGACTCGCTCTTCTACAGGGGGGATCTCAGGACGAAGGCATCTGCAGGGCAAGAAGGTTTCCAGTGAGGCAGTGGAAGTGTCTGGAAGATCTGGGAATCTAGGTTCCCAGAGGGCAGGGATTGTTTCATTAAATCTTTGTGTCTAAGCACCTTGTAGCATAGCGCCCACCCCTAATACATGTTTGTCGAATCAAATTGAAAGCCATCTCTCCTTTCTCCTAATTAACCCCTCCTGTGTGTCACATCTAGCCCTGACCTCTCTCTCCTTCTGTGCCCCAGGATGCTTTGACCAATGTGATCAAACGGTCCCAGTTGCATTTTATCCATTGCCTGGTCCCCAGATCAGGATCAGAGGACAGAGGAGGGAATGCCTCCCTGGCACCAGCCCACAGAGAGCACCCCCTGGACATCTCCAGCCTGAGGGTCCAGCTGGCTGGAGCTCAGGTCCTAGACGCCCTGAGGCTGCACCGGATTGGTAAGTGGCCCTGCTCCAGGAATAATGAGGAGAGTCCCCCAGCCCCAAGAGCACCTGACATGTATGGAGCATTAGCCCTCCAAAGCAGGCTCATCGGCAAGATCAGGAGGTTCAAGCTGAAAGAGATGTTAAAGAACATTGATCTTGGCCTCCTTTTTTACAGGCTGGGAAACTGAGGCCCATTCTTTTAATAGAATATAGATTTTCCTATTAGACTATAAGCCCCATGAGGGCAGCAACAGCCTTTGATTCACTTCAGCAAACATTTTCTAAGTACCTGGTACGGTCAAGGCAGATCTGGTGCTAGGGATGCAAAGCAACCAATCAGTGAGCATTTATTAAATGGCTGTTATGTGCGTGGCACTGTGCTGGGCACTGGGGATGATGGTAGGACAAAGAAGGGAGCAATCCCTGCTTACAGCATCCTAATGGAGAAGACAAGAACATAAAAATACTGTTGTTTAGTCGTTCAGTTGTGTCTGACTCTTTGTGACCTCCGGGGTCCACAGGGTTTTCTTGGTAAAGACACTGGAGTGGTTCACTGTTTGCTTCTCCAGTGGATTAAGGCAAACAGAGGTTAAGTGACTTGCCCAGGGTCACACAGTTAGTAAGTGTCTGAGTCCAGATTCGAACTCAGATTTTCCTGACTTCAGGATGGCTGCTCTAGGCAATGAGCCATCTGGCTGCCTCTGTAAGATGTATATGGCATGAATATAAAGTTAATAAATACTTATTATTATTCATATTAATACATATTAACTAATTATAAAGCAAAGTATTGGTTGGTCAGATGATAAACATTTATTAAGCACCTACTGTGTGCCAGGCACTGTGCTAAGCACTGGGGTTACAAAGAAAGGCAAAAGCCAGCCCCTTCCCTCAAGGAGCTCACAGTCTAATGGGGGAGATGAGAGGTCAACAACTAGTCAAATACCAGACACATACAGAGTACATAGAAGGTAGCCTTAGAGGCTAAGGCAGTGGCAGCTTGGGAGGAGGGGGCAGCTGGCAAAGGAGACCCTTGAGTTCAGTCTTACAGAAGCCAGGGATAAAAACAGACCAATCCCTACCTTCAAGGAGCCCACTGACTACTGGGGGAGGGGAGCAAGGGGAGGGAAGAGGAGAGGGGAAGGGGAACTCAAGGTGAGGCAGACACAAAGGGTTCGAGGAATATCTGAGGATGGAAGGGACCCTTTTGGGGACCTTATGGGAGTCTGGAAAGGCTCCTCAGAGGAGGCGGTGCCTCAGTTGAGCCTCAAAGGAAAATATAAATTCCGGAAAGATGGAAGCAAGGAGATGGTGTTTGGGATGAGCTCCTAAGTCCAGCTGGTCACCCAGAGTGTGGGACGGGAAATTGTGTGGCAAGGGGCTGACTGTTCAGGCTGGGGCCACGCTGTTCTGGTGTCCAATGCTAGGACAAGGAAGGACTCTGCTGTTTCCCCCATCAGCACTAGAGCTCTGCTAATGGGAAGGTGTGTGTGTGTGTTATTTTTTATTTTTTATTTGTGGGGAGGAGGGTTTTTTTAATTCCTGTAGTGCTTTAGAATTTACCAAAATGCTTTACACACATGATCTCATTTGGTCCTTACAACAGCCATGTCTGGCAGAGGGCTATTATCATTCCCATTTTACAGAGAGGAAGGTGAGGCTGAGACAGGGAGATAAGGAAGGATTTGAACCCAGGGTCTTCCCAACTGCAAGCCCAGTCTGTGCTGTGTCCACTTCACCACTGGGCTGCTGTCCACTGACACCATCGCCTTGGTGTCTCCTCGCTGTGCCTTTCAGAGAGTTCAGTGTTTGTTGACTGAATAACTGACAAGCCTGGGAATGACCTGGGTAGTGTGGGACTGTGGAAAAGAAAGGCTGGCTATGGGATCAGAGGTCCTGCCCTGAAATCCCAGCTCTGCTGCTGGTGACCTGTGTAGACAAGTCACTTTTCCTTCTTAGTTATAAAATGAGTGGATGGGGCCAGATTCCTCTAAATCACATCTACCAGGATCTGGATTTTACACCAGAGAAAACTGTGGTCCACGGACTATGACCCACCTGCCCAACCTCGCTTGGCACACTAGTCCGGCCAGGGCTAGGACCTAATATAATAATATGTCCCATTTCTGGAGCGCTTTAAGATTTACAAAACATTTTCTTGACAATAGCCGCAGGGCATATCTAGGAGATAAAGAAACTGAGGCTCTGAGAGGTGGCAGTGACTTGTCCAGGGTCCCTCTGGCAGTTTGTACCAGCTCAGGGCCCAGAATCAAGGACTTCTGACCCCAAGCCAGCATTCTTTCCACGGGGCTCACCAAGCTGATAGTGTCAGGCTGGGATAGGAACCCGCACCTGCCTCTTGGACCGTCTGGGATTCTTCCTTCCGCGCCTCGGCATTTCCCCCTTTCCAGGCATGGTTTCCATCTTCACCTTTTCCCAGAAGGATGTCCCAGCCCTAGGGGTTCCTGCCCTGTTTCTGGCTCCTCCCCCTTTTAGCATCTCTTTTTGCAGCATCCCCCAGAAGATGGCATTGCTCAGAGAAGCAGGGAGCCCTGGGCCTGAATGCCGCCCTCTCCCCGGGGACCATGCAGCCTGTGCCGCTGGACAGCTCCGCCTCCCTCCCTCTTGCAGCTGCCGAGCCCCGTCCCACACTGCGCTGCTGAGCGTTGACTCCCTGCAGCGTCTGCCGGCCCTGGCCAGCTGATTCAGCGGGGGCCTGGTGCCAGAGAAATGGCGCACGGCCCCCGGGGGCCACTGTAAAGTCACTCAGGCAGGAGGCTGCTGTCTGCTGGCTGGGCCACCTGAACAGGAAGGGGAGGGAAGCGAGAGAATTTCTATGGTGCCTAGTATGTGTCAGGGCTAAGCACTTCTTACAAGCATTATCTCATTTGATCCTCACAACAATGCTGGGAGGGAGATGATCTTATTATCCCCATTTTATAGTTAAGGAAACTGAGGCAGACAGGTTAAGTGACTTGCCCGGGGTCACAGACTTAGTAAGTATCTGAGGCTGGATTTGAACTCTGGTCTCTCTGACTACAGGACCCATCTCTCTATGTAGCTGAATCTTACTGCTCTCCCTTCAGAGCTGGTTGAAGGCTCCCCTTGTCCAAGGCCGCCGGGAGCCATAGACAAGGAGAAACCTCTGGGCTAAGGAAGGAGGCAGAAGAGGGGCTGCTGGACCATAGACATAGACATGTGGCATTGAGAGAAGGGTATTTACTACCCAGAAAAGTAGGGAGAAGGGCAGCATGGAAGACACGGTGTGGGGCTTAGGCTCAGGAAGACCTGGGTTCAAATTTTGCTCCATATAGTCACTAGCCATGAGAGCAAGAGCAGCTCTTTTCACCTCTGTCAGCCTCAGTCCCTACATCTGTGAAATGGGTATGATAATATTGGCAGTGTTTACCTCACAAAGCAGCTGTGAGTCCTCATGAGATTCTGTATGCAGAGGCCTCAGTAAACATTCTAATACGCTCTCTACTATAATCACCAGCCAGTGGGGAGGCAACATCATGTATGTAGTGGAGCGAGACCTGAGTTCAAGACCTTCTTCTCCCGCCTCTGTGCCTAGCACCGTGCTGAGTGCTGGGAATAACAATATGAGCAGAAAGGACAGGTCCTGCCCTCAAGAAGGTTTCATGGCTCTCTGCCTCAGTTTCTTCATCTGTAAAATGGTGATAATCATAGCACCTATTTCACAGGGCTGCTGAGAAGATCATATGTGGTAATGTGAATTATACAAATGTGGGGGCTTCTGTTATTGTCCCCATTAAGCCTGAATTTGATTCCACAAATAACCCTTTGAAAGAAGAGCCGTCTCTGGCCATGTCACTCCCATGCTCAAAAAATCACCAGTGGGTCCCTACTGCCTCTCCAGAAAAATTTAAATTCCTTTGCCTGCTCTTTAAGGCCCTCAGCATGCTGACACTACCTTAACCCTCCAGGATTTTCCAGGAAGTCCTGGGTTCAAATCCAGCTTCTGACACTGATCAGCAGTGTGACCCTGGGCAAGTCCCCTAACCTCTATCAGCCTCAGTTTCTTCAATTGTAAAATGGGGGGTAATAATAGGTAGGTGGCACTGTGGATAGAATGCTGGGCCTGGAGTGAGGAAGACTCATCTTTCTGAGTTCAAATGTGGCCTCAGATGCTTACTAGCTGTGTGACCCTGGGCAAGTCACTTTACTCTTTTTGCCTCAGTTTCCTCATCTGTAAAATGAGTTGGGGAAGGAAATAGCAAACCACTCTAGTGTCTTTGACAAGAAAACCCCAAATGGGGTCATAAAGAGTTGGACTTGACTGAAAAATGACTGAAAATCTAAACAAAAATTGTACAGGGTTGCTGTGCAAATTGAATGAGATAATAGTTCTAAAGTGTTTGCAAGCCTTATTGTGCTGGATGACTGACAGATACTGTCTCTGTTGTCCCCTGTTGTCCCCTGTGGATGTGGAGGACGCCCATATCACAGGGTCACAGACTTAGAGATGGAAGGAACCTGGGAGGTCATGAGAACCAGACATGGTGACTTATCCAAGGCCACACAGTCTGTGTCTGAGGTGGGATTTGAACCCAGGCCTTTTTTCTTGCTTCTTTAGGCTTTTTTTTTTCCTGTTCCAGCCTCTCTGCCTTCTTCTTCCCCTATCACAGTTTGCACCCATTACCACCTTCAAGGAGCATCTCCAAGCACGCCTCCTCCAGGGAGGCTTACCTGCTTACCCAGGCCTTCCCTTTGTGTCTCCTATCAGTTTGTGGGTTGTACTAGGTGGGTAGCAGACTTCTTGGACTTTCCATGAGGCTCATTGCCCTGTTTCCCTTTGCCTCCCTCCCCCAGGTTACACAGACCACATGGGCTTCACCCGATTCAGGCGGCAGTTCCAAGTTCTGGCTCCAGAGTTTATGAAGAAGCTTTTGCTGGCCCATGAGAGGATGGAGGAGAGGAAGGTATGGGATACTGCATGGAGGGACTGGGGCTGGGGAGGAGATGCCTTGGAGGGCTGAGCAGAGTCTCTCACCAGTGAGAAGAGGGCTAGACCTGGAGGTAGAAGAAGGCTTGGGCTTAAAACCAACTCTTAACACTTACTTGCTGCATGACAAAGGACAAGTCACCTAACCTCTCTGGGCCTCAATTTTCTCATCTGCAATATGGGCATAATACCTACCTGACAGGGTCATTGTAAAGCTCAGAAGTAATCATGTTTATAAAAACATTGGGTGAGCCTCTAGAAATACTGAATCAGAGAGCTGCTGTTGGGTGCGAAAAAAGAATTTCATTGAGAGGCCGTGGAGGCAGAGGTCAGGATTTGAATTCTCACCTGCCCATGTTTGGACAAGTACATTCCTCTCTCTGGGGCTCACTGTCCTTCTGTGTACAATGAGGGAGTTAGATGAGATGGTGAAGGAGAAGAAAGAGGAGGAAAAGGAGGAGGAGGAGGGGAAGGGGAAGGAGAAGGGGAAGGAGAAGAAGAGGAAGAGGAAGGAGAAGAAAAAGGAGAAGGAGGAGGAAGAAGAGGAAGAAGAGGAGAGGAAGAAGGTGGGGTTTTGGTAATTATAGCTAATATGTTTCTACCCCGTCAAGGTTGGCAAAGTGCTATTATTGTCCCCATGAACTCTTCCTTGCCCCAAAGCTCATTCATTAGCATTATCATTGGGGGATCACCAATTGCTTTAACTATGCCCAGGGATTGAGTGTGATCATTAATCATAGAGTCATCATTGTTAAGCTGGGAGGAGCCTTAGAACATGGAATATCAGAGCTGGGAGGGACCCTGGAACAAAGAATGTCAGATCTGGGAGGGACCCTAGAACAAGGAATGTCAGAGCTGGGAGGGACCCTAGAACAGGGAATGTCAGAGCTGGGAGGGACCCTAGAACATAGAATATCAGAGCTGGGAGGGACCCTGGAACAAAGAATGTCAGATCTGGGAGGGACCCTAGAACAAGGAATGTCAGAGCTGGGAGGGACCCTAGAACAGGGAATGTCAGAGCTGGGAGGGACCCTAGAACAGAGAATGTCAGATCTGGGAGGGACCCTAGAACAGATAATGTTGGAGGTAAAAGGGTCTTTTAAAACATGTAGTCAAATCCTTTTACTTAATTTTATATTGCACAGAGGAAACTGCCATGATGGGGGATGCCTCTGCTCCCTCCCATCCCCCCAGTTGTGAGCTGCAGAGCCATGCTTCACCTCCTGCCCTCGGCCTCCAGCCCAGCAGCTGCCCCTTGGTTCAGGCCCAGGTCTTGTGCCTCTCATGCCAGGGCTCCGTCTGCCCTTTAGCTTCATCCTTGGGCTCACGAGGATCAAAGCCTCTCTGGTTTGAGGCAAAATCAAGCTTGAGCAAGTGGAAAAATCCAAGTGGTTCAGATTTTGATTCTGAGGTGGGGGAGGAGGGGTGACTTTTAAAATCCTCTCACAAACATGGTTTGCTGCAGCAGAGATTTTTGGGGGCAATGAAAGTAAACTCCATCCTGCCTCTTATGAAAAAGCTGATAAATATGCATTGGCCGGGAAGCTCCGTCACGGCATGAATTAAACATAAACACGTGCTCAGTTGGATAAACTGTCAGAGCCTGTGTGCAAATTCAGTTAAGACGTCACAATTGAATCAGACATGTCTGACAGGCAGAAAAGGTCAATGTTGTTATTAGATACCGATAGGAGGTGGAAGGGACTCCGTGGTCAGAAGGAAAGGGGAGACAGATCCAATCCTCCATGTTCTGGGTCCAGCCCGGCCTGGAACAGGCGTTTAATGGCAGGATTGTCTCCCAGCGTGTGTTGGCATCCAGGCTTGTCACTTGGGGGAATTTTTTTTCTGGTGGAGGGGCACCCAAGGCAAAACTCATATCCATGCCTCACCTTACCTCTTCCTCCTAATAAGCTGATTCAGCATTAGAAGGGACCTCAAAGGTCAGCTAAATTCGAACTCCTTGTTTATTGGTGAAAGCTCACTGATCACACAAGGAGCAAGGAGCAATGTCTGAATTTGAACCCCGGTCCTCTGACCCCGAGTCTATCATTCTTCCTAACGGAGGTGATGCAGAGGAAATTGGCTGCTGGGGCTCTAACCCCTCGGCCCCTCTATGACCTGTTTCTTGCTCTCTAGAAATGCAGGGGCTGGTCTGGATTGGCCCGGAGGTCCCTGAGGGCTCTGAGTGACCAGAGCTCCAAATTCTTCTTATCTCTTGTGGCTTTAAAGGGATCTCCTCGTGATAACCCTGGTAACAGAGCAGCAGCTTCCAAACATCGCCCTTTGGGTTCTTTGCCTAAATATGGGACTGCTTGGAGTTGGGAGCTCCTTTGTTAGAGTGGTGCTAAGGAGGTCCAAGCCAGGCTTCAGCTAGGCAAGCCACCTTGTGTGGAGGTGAACTCTGTTGTGAATCCAGGGATTGTGCCTGACCCTGGCCAAATGTCCTGCGCCTGTGGCCTGGGGAGTGGGGAAGGACCTTGCGGGGAGAGCCCATCACTAGCCATGTCTCTCCAGGGCACGCACTCCTGACCCGGGGTGCTCAGTGTGGTCGTTGACACAGGAGGATATTTCACTATTAACTGGCATCTCGTTGACTCTCAGCTCCCTGCCTCCTTCTGAGCCTGAAATGGTATCACTCGGTGATTCCCTGAGGCCTGGAGTCATCAGCACATGAGAAGGACCCTGTCCATCAGGCCCTTTGCTATTGGTTCACAATGAGTGTAAACATCCAGAGGGAGCCTCCCTTAGCCTTCTGTAGAACTAGGCTTATTGGACTTGAACCATAAAAGGGTTTTTACAAAATGGATTGTCAAAAGAAAGAACCTGAAGTGAGCTAAAAGCTTAGAATACAGGGCTGAGAGGGGCCTGAGAACAGGGAATGTCAGAGCTGAGAGGGGCCTGAGAACAGGGAATGTCAGAGCTGAGAGGGGCCTGAGAACAGGGGATGTCAGGGCTGGGAGGGGCCTGAGAACAGGGGATGTCAGGGCTGGGAGGGGCCTTAGAGCAGGGGATGTCAGAGCTGGGAGGGGCCTGAGAACAGGGGATGTCAGATCTGGGAGGGGCCTCAGGACAGGGGATGTCAGAGCTGGGAGGGGCCTGAGAACAGGGAAGGTCAGATTTGGGAGGGGCCTGAGAACAGGGAATGTCAGGGCTGGGAGGGCCCTCAGAACAGGGGATGTCAAGGCTGAAAAAAGCCTTGAAAACCACTTAAAACAACCTCCTCTTTCACAACTAAGCACACTGGAGCCTGAGGAGGGCCAGCGCCTTGAGCTGAGGTCACCCAGAGAATTAGAGGCTGACCGGAATCTGAAGTCAGACAGCAGGAGCCGAGTTCAATCGGAGAGTCCCACAAGGCCCCTTGTCCAAAAAACGCATTCTTGATGGCCTGTTCTAGTCCAAGAACCCCCCACCCCCACCCCTGTGAGGTCACTCCTGAGGAGGGGTTCTGGGGGAGATCTCGCATTTTGCCTTGGGGGAAGCCCTCTGTTTGCTGGATGGAAAGCAAGTCAGGAACTCACTGATGAGTGGCTAACTGGGGTGTGCTACAGCCAGGCTCATCCCAAAGGAGAGCTGGTCAGTGATTTTTGGGTATGGGCGTTTACATCTTGGAAACTGGTAAACAGCTACAAATCAGGGCTTCACTTGTGTTTACAGGAGCCAGTTGTTAAATATTTCCCAGCATACCCAGTGGGCAGGCATTAACATTTACTAGTCATTGTCACCCACATATAAAAGAGATGCCCCCACCCCAAGATGGATCCATTTTGACAGAGGGGAGAAGGAAGGGAAACCTCTCCCCTCCCATTTCTCACATTCTTTATTGTAAGGTCCCTTTCATCCCCGACATTTTGATAGAGGAGAGGGAATCCGGGTCTGGTCTGAAAAACACAGCAAAGCGAACAGAGTCTGCCAACCAGAAGGTGATGGGTGATCTTGACTTTGATTTCTGGACAAAGTTCTAGAAGGGATTATTAAAGCAATGGCCAGGAAGGCAGCATGGTGTGGTGAAAAGGGCCTGGGTTTATGTCCTGCCTCCAATGCTCACTCAACCTCTCTGGGCCTCAGTTTCCTCCTCCATAAAAAGACGGGGTTAGACTAGCTGGTCCCCAAGGATCTTCTTGATTCTAGGGCTATGAGGATCTGAGTCCGTGACCATAGAAAGGGAAGTGGCAACATGAAGAGCCTTCTGGTTGTAAGATTTATTGTTCCAGAGTTCTTTCCAGCTTGGAACATGCAGGGTTTTATGTTCTAAGGCCTTTCTAGCTCAAGCATTATATATTCTAAGATTATTTCAGGCCATCAACATTTGATGTCCTGTGTTCTAAGGCCTCTCTCAGTCCTGACTTTCCCTATTCTAAGGCCCCTCCCAGCCCTGACATCCCCTGTTCTGAGGCCCCCCCAGCCCTGACATCCCCTGTTCTAAGGCCCCCCCAGCCCTGACATCCCCTGTTCTAAGGCCTTCCCCAGCCCTGACATCCTGTTCTAAGGCCCTTCCCAGCTCTGCTGTCGGATGTTCTGAGGGCCCTACTAGCCCGAGCATTGTGTTCATCTGTGATTCTCTGCGAGGCGTGGAGGCGCCTCTCCTTCTTCAGGTAGCTGTATAATTAGGAGATGGGAGGATCTGTGTATGCTCACCAAAGCCCTTGTTTTCATACAGCAGCCGTTCATTTCCAATGCCATGCTCTTCTTACCAATGCTTTACACCCCGTTTGTTCGTTATTCTTCCACTGAATTTCTCAGGCACTCAGCCTTGTCTGGAATGCTCAGCCCCTTCTCTGTTGGGAGGCCTGCTTGGATGATCTCGTTGGGGAGGGTCCCTTGGAAGCCTGGGAGGGAGATCTTTGCACTGAATGCCAGAGAAGTTACCCTGAAGATGGGGCCACAGGAGGATGCTCATGCCTGATTTTGAATTCTCAGCTACATTCTACCAACTCCTCATCTGTTAATAGAATAAATAATGGAGGGCAAGCATTGCCGATCTAATTGCTCTGGTCCCCAGGCCATACCATCAATATAAAGAATCAATCCAGGAGCACTCCCACTCCAGCTCCTCTGACTAGCTGACGCTGGCATAGCCCTCTGAAGGATCAACACCGGCTTTTCATATGTGGCCTCCCTGAACGCTCCCCTCCCCCTGCAATGAAGGTGCCCAGATTATCATGCCCATTTTTCAGATCAACAAAATGAGGGTCAGAGAGGTGAAGTCACACAGCTCATGAGTCTGAGGTGGGCTCTGAATCCTTCCCCAAGCTCCAAGGTACCTTTATCATTCTGTGGTGTGGTCAGAAACAGTGGCTTTGGAGTTGGAAGACCTGGCTTCAGATCCCAAACTCTTACTGTATTATAACCTTGGGTGAGTCACTTTTCTTTATGCCTCAGTTTCTTCCTCTAAAGTAAGGCCTTGGGCTAGATGATCTCAAAGAGCCCTCCCCACTCTAAAGCCTATGACCTAGTGTCTTTGAGGGCTAGGAATATCAGAAGCTCAGTGGTATTTTTTCATATATTTAAAGGCCCAGCATGACGGGATTGTAGAGCTTGAGTTGGAAGGGACCTCAGATCAGAGACCTCTGGTCCAACCCCCTCATTTTATAGATAAATAATGCAGCTTTGGGGTGGGGTGGGGAAGGGCAAATCACCCACAGGATTTGAACCTGGGTCTTCTGCCTCCATCTACAATGCCACCTACTTACCTCATTACGATGATCAAATTAGATAACGCACATTACAAATCTTACAGCACTATACAGATGTAAGAGTATTGTTATTGCTTTATTGTTCTATTAATGGCATTGTGGACAAAGAATCAGCAAGAGCTGAGTTCAAATTCTGTCTCAGATATTTACTAGCCTTGTAACCTTGGACAAGTCATTTCACCTCCCCTTGCCTCAGTTTCCTTGCCTGTAAAATGAGAATAATAACAGGGCTATTGTGAGGATCCAGTGAAAGAAATTCTGAAACTGGTATAAGGGATGGTCCAGAAGCAGGAGGTCATTATTATTTTTTTTAGGCAATTGGGGTTAAGTGACTTGCCCAGGGTCACACAGCTAGTAAGTATCAGGTGTTTGGTCTGAGGCCAGATTTGGACTCAGGTCCTCCTAACTTCAGGGTCGGTGCTCTATCCACTGCGCCACCCAGCTGCCTCAGAAGCAGGAGGTTATTAGCAGATACACATCATCCATTAGGCCAGTGCTGAATTGTCCTGGTTGTCTGAGTTTCCACCCCATGGCGGGTTGGAAATAGTAAGAAGGGCCCTTGGGAAGGACCAGTGAGAAGCAGAAGCAATAGAAGCCGGAGAGAGGATAGCAGCTGGCATCCTGCCACCAACCTTGTAGTCACATGTTCTGAGTTCAAATCCTAGAGCAGATGCTTACTACTTCTGTGGCCTTGGGCAAGTCACTTAACCTCTCTTGGCCTCAGTTTCTTCATCTGTAAAGTGAGGAGGTTGGATTAAAATGCCTCAGAGGTCTCTTCCAGCTCTAAGTCCTCCAAATCTGTGGTCCCAGTGAGATAGCACAACTCAAGAACAAATATAGGACTAAATCATCTTCCACCTTGGTACCAGAGAGGAGGACTGGGGATCATTCTGTTGATTGAGTTCGTGGAAGGAAAGGAAGTGTGTGGTGCATTTTAGAACGATTTCCTAGGGTCATAGAAATGGAGCTCTAAGGGACCTTAGAACTCCTTCATTCAAACCCCTTCTTACATATGAGGAAACTGAGCTAATTTCTTATGGGGGGTAGAAAGAGTGTTGGATCAGAAATCAGGGTACCTGGCTTTGTCACTCAATACTATTGTCCTCTTCCAGTCCTAAATCTGTGGTCCCATAGCTTTCTCAAGGTCACAAAGCTAGTAAGAAAGGGTGTGAGCCCAAGCCCAGAACCTCTGGCTCCAAATTCAGCATTCTTTCTTAGAAAAGAATTTTACAAACAAACTTCAATTGTCTGGAGCAGCACTTATCTTGATGATGCCATAGAAAGCCTTCCTCAAATGGAAGAGGAAGGAAGGAAGATCTATTTAGCCAATCACTTTGGGACAGGTCAGGCTGCTGGGGGAGCCTATTTCTGCTCTAGGACATTTCTGCTACCCCAAGGACGGAGAAATCCCCTCTCAGGGTTTGCTGAATGAAGGGATACCCTGAGGTATGGATGAAGGGACCTAGTTCCTTCCAGGGCTTCTGCAAATATACAGAACAATTTCTGAGTTCTTTGTCTATCAAACCTTATTTTCACTTGGCTGCTCCTTCCCCTACCCCCTTTCCTTTCATCTAAGAAAAAAAGTCCTATATATTTTGATTTTCTTGGCTGTATCCATCTATGCCTGGAGCTCCTCTGGACCATCTCCAGCTAGAAGTAATAATCAAAACCAGCCGATTTCGGGAGAAATGGGCTGTGCTTCGACCAAGGTCAGCGGAGGAAGGTTTCTCTCTGATTGTGTTCTGGGGCCAGACTTCTAATAAGCATTTTTCTTGGTGTCTTAGGAAGTTTTCAGCCATATCGTCTGTGGCAGAGGGGAATAGAACTCGTCTACTAAATCGCGCCAGGCTCGTAATACCTTTCCCTTCTGCATTGCCGCAATTATGTGTCTGACAGCTTCTGCTGGGAATAATAGACTTCCTAATGCTCCGTGAATGTAAGCCCCATGTGGGGATGGATGGGCGGTGCCTGGAGCTTGGTCAGCTAGCATCACTAAGGGCTGGGATGACCCCTAGGGGGAGCTAGCCCTCTACTCCAAGGCAGTGCCTTCCCCTTGCCCATGGACCTGGAAAAAGACAAATCCAGTCATTTGATGTTAACGGATGGCTTGAGAGATGGTGCTGCCTCACCTCAGAGAAGATGCAGGTCTTCTCGCCTAGGGACAGCTAGGTGGCACGGTGGATAGAGCACTGGGTCTAGAGCTCCCCTGAATTATCTTGAAGTCAGGAAGACCTAAGTTCAAATCCAGCCTCAGACACTAGCTGTGTGACCCTGGGCAAGTCACTCCACCCTGTTTGCCTCAGTTTCCTCATCTGTAAAATGAACTGGAGAAGGAAATGACAAACCACTTCAGTATCTCTCCCAAGGAAACCCCAAATGGGGTCACTGAAATGAATGACCGAACAACTTCTTGGTTCCAGGTCCAGCACTCCGCCCACTGGACCACCTATATCCCAGTCCCTAGAAAAGTATCTGGCACACAGTATCTGTTTGTTGATTGACTGATAAATTAATCAATTCTCTATTTCTGTTTCCCCAGCTTATTGAGGAAATCCTGCAGGAACTGGATCTGGAGAAAGCAGCTGCCCAGCTCGGCAACACGCAAGTGAGCCACCCCGTTTCTCTGATTTAGTTCATCCAGGGCTTCCAGATTAGTGTGATTTGGGCATCTGCAGGACTAAGGGAAAAAGCAAACAGATCAGATTCTCTTGTCTCTATTATGTCCTGAATCTCATAGCATTTGCTGCCCAAGTGAGTGCTTTTGTGATAAATTAACTGCCGTTTTAGAGAGAAAGGAAAAGGCCCTCTTTTGGGTCTTAATGATGAAGATTGAAGAATATTTTCTGCAGCTAGCTGAGGTTGTGTGTGTGTGTGTGTGTGTGTGTGTGTGACAACAGAGGAGGAATGGAAGTGTCCCAAGTCCCCACTGGCTCCCTGGGCAGTGCAAAGGCCAAAGGAGGGGGTGTGGCACATTTACAGATGGCTCAGAGGATGAGCAGTTTCCCAGATAGGTCACTGAGGTTTGGGCACCACCACAGTCCAGGTGGTAGCACTAAAGAGGGCTCACCTGCTTTCCTTTTTCCCACTTAATAAGGAGAAAGAGAAAGAAGACTCACTAATAGTCAGGTCCTCTGAAGTTACAGGCCTGAGTTAAAATCCAGCATCTGAGTGACTTTGGGCAGGTCACATGACTTCTCTGGGCCTCAGTTTCCTCATCTGTAAAAGAAAAGGTTGGAGTAGATGGCCTCTGAGGTCCCTTCCATTTCCAGAGCTAGGATTCCATGATGCATGGGACCTGTTTCAGCTTTCCAGTTCCCCAGGAGTCTAGGGCCATGATTGTCTGCATAGAACAGGATGGCAAACTTTAGACCAGAATACTCTTCTTCCTCTTCTGTGCTCCTGATGTTGAAATTGGTTATCTATAGAAACTGTAGTCTACCATGAAAGAAAACAAGCAGAAAGTGATGCTCCGTCTGGGCTGAGATGAGATTATCCAAGAAACTCGAAGTTTTGGAAATAGCTGTCCTCTTGTTTAGGAATATAAGACAAAAATAGTGGAAAGCAATGAACTGCATAGGCAAGCAGGAAAATAAACCATTAGCAGAGACTTCCAACAGAGCTTTCTAAGGAGCTCCATTCATCTCCAGATAACCTGTGTGCTACCAAGGGAAGCAGCCTTGAGGCATGGTCACAGTGGGTGGGAAGGCAATAGAGACTTTCTTTAAGGGAAGTGGAGTTTTCTCTTGAGATCCTACCTAGGAATACCAGCCTAGCTTCCAGGAAGAGAGGTTTTAATAGGAGAGAAAACAAGCACCCTAATATTAGGGAGAACCAAGAGAAGGTACCTTTACTCATCAGTATCAAGTAAAATTACACATGTGCACATATACATTCTCTAGCGAGTCATACTGATTTCTTTACATTCACAAAGGAAAAAGGAAACTGTCAGATACAAAAATCCTAAGTGGTAACTGTCTCCCCACATGCATTATGAAAAGGGCTATGCTGTCTCCCAGGCATTATGGCATACCCTGGGGTAGGCTCCAATTAGCCACCCCACCTGAGGGAGGAAAGCTGCAACTGAGTCTTAGTACTGTCTAATCTACTGGGCAACCCTGGACAGTTCCTTCTACCTTCTGTTTCAATGTCTTTGTTAAATGAGATTAACCATTCAACCCTGTCCTCTGTTACCTCCCTGACTTCCCAATAACTAAACAAATGAAACCCCTTGTATTTACTTGGCTTCTACTGCAGTATGTGCATATTGATTCCACAAATAGAATGTAGGCTCCTGGAGGGTAGGGGCTGATTAATTTTTGGCTTTGCATCCTAGCCTTGTACGGCACTTGGTCAATGTTTGTTCATTGAGTTTAAAAATGTGTGTGAAAACACTTTGGACATCTGAGGCACAGTACAATTACTATCTTCTCTGGCCATCTTAGCCGTCTAGAATAGCTGAGAATCTGGAAGTTAGGGGGAAACTGATCCTTGAGCAGCTAAAAGCTCAGCCACAAAGCCCATGCATTTTGTTCCCTTAGGAGAAACTTCCAGACTTGGCTTTTAGATCCAAGTTTTATCAGTATAATATTAGCACCAGACAGATTAGAAGCAGATGATTGGAGGAGGAGGAGATGACATTAAGAGGTGGATGTTTTGTGTTTGAGCTGAGCCTTGAAGGAAACTGGGTATTTTTCTGAGAGGCCATGATGAGAACAGTGTGAATTACAGGTACAGGAACAGCAAGAATATCATGGGAGATTTAGGATCATAAAATCACAGCTTTCGAATCAGAAAGGAGCTTAAAGAATTACTTATTGAATAGATCAGAAAACTGAGGCCCAGAGAGGTTAAGTGATTTGCCCAAGATAATAGTAAGTGACAACAGAGATGGAAGATAGGTCCTTTTTTTTAATCCCATTTTACACTTGAGGAAACTGAAGAAGACAGAGGTGATGTGACTTGCCTGGGGTCACACAGTTACTGATTGTCTGAGGCAGGATCTGAACTCAGGTCAAGTTCTCTATACGCTGTACCACCTCGCTACCTCTATGTATGTTAATTATCATTGTTGCTGTTCCCTTTTCCCCCTTGAAAATAAGGACATCTCTCCTCTTGCCACTCTTATGGTAATGTCCTTATTTTCCCTTATGATTTGTGATAGCACTTTTTATGAATTTTCACATTTGACAAAATCTGCAAGGGAGGCACTACAGATAGCATTATCCCAATTTTACAGAGGAGTAAACTGAGGTGAAGAAAGATTAAGTGACTTGCTGATGGTCACAGAGCTAGTAAGCATCACAGCTAGATTTCAAACATAGGTGTCTCCTGATTAGAAGCCCAGTACTCTTTCCACTGCCTTCCACAGCCTCCTTCTGTTACGTCTAGAATCAATCAATGAGAATTTATTAAATACCTCCAAATAGCTATGTGCATATTGGGTTATTTTTATAAAATCAAATATTGTTTTCAAAAGTATTCAGCATTTAAATGTCTAACCTTCTTTTATCTGGAAATGGCACTAATGTAGAAAGCCTCATCATCTAATGTTGCTGAATAATTGAGGTGTTACTTTTATCTCCAAATTTCATGGGAGGAATGAAATCTGGATAGCATTGGCCCTTGGGAATGAATGAATGAAAAAATGGTCATTAAGCCCATGTGCCAGGAATTATGCTGATCAATAATCAATCAGCTAGCATATATTAGGCACCTATTATGTGTCAAGTGTTACGTTAAGGGTTGGGGATACAAAGGGAAAAATGAAACAGACCTTGCTGTCAGAGAACTTACATTCAGCTGGTGAGACAACATGTACACGTAGGTACAAGACAAATAGAATATGAAGTAAACTCAGAGGAAGGCGCTGGCAGCTAGAGACACAAATATAAAATCAGGACAGTTTCTGCCCTCAAGGAACTTCCATTCTAACACAAGGAGACAGCACATTTAGGGTGGTGGTGGCAAGTGAAATATGTTCTGGTTTGGGAGTGAGGGGAGCCCTAGGACAATTGATTGAAGCAGTGGTTGTGTTGACTGGATTGCAGTCACCTGAGCCACAGGAGAAAAGGAGCTGGGGTAGGGAAAGCTGGAAGAATTCTGTGAAGCCTGGGTGGGTGGGACATTGGAGCCAGCTAACATCCTTTGAGAAGGGAGATGGAACAGTTGTGCACAGGCCAGATAAGCTTCAGCACTGGGGACAACTGGACAGTTCCTATTTCTCCTTGTCATTTCCAGCCTCTATGGCCTCGTCATGGTCCATACCACGACCATAACATTGATGTCGAAAGTATGTTTTTGCTTGTATCTGGGCCTCCAGCCTGTGAGATGGCTCTGGAGAAAAATGACAGATTGTAAGACATGACTCAGTGGGGTGGAATGACTTATTTCTATTCTGTGCATAGTAGCTTCCAATTATCTTTTTAATGAAACTTTCATACTTAATCAATAGTGTTTTGGCAGTGCTGGCCACCTTTTGTAATCTACAGACTTGGCTCTCTCATCATTTTGGCCATTGATTTTTATAGTGGTTTTTCGAATTCGCTAGCTTGTGAAATTAATACAGTCGTTATTGAAGTAATCAGGGAGGCCACGAGTCAATCATATCTTTATTTCAATGAGGCTAATTGTCTTGGCAGAGATGCCGGAAACAACCAAAGAGGGGCTCTTGCAGTGAGAGCCTGAGACTGATTTTTTCCATCTTGCACAGTGGATTGTTAAGGCATCGGCAGAGTTGTCGCCATGCCTGAAAATAGGTGGAGATGAATGGAGGACTGATGGAACTCTCTGCTTCACCCAGCGTCCAATCAAAATCCAATGTGAGAAGATCCCTAGAGTTAGGTTTTGTTCAGCACAGTGAAGGGCACGAGCAGTCTGTGGGTCAGGGAAATGGTTTGAGTGCAGGCGCTGAAGGTTTTCTGATTCATTTCATATCCTTCTCTAATAGGGATGGACTGAGGGTTGTACTCCTACCAAAAAGAAATGGGGGAGGGGGGAAGGAGAAGAAATGCTGAATTTGAGGCAATTGGGGTTAAGTGACTTGGAGTATCATGTGTCTGAGGCTGGATTTGGACTCAGGTCCTCCTGACTCCAGGGCTGGTGCTCTATCTACTGCACCACCTAGCTGCCCTGAGGATCACAGATTCTGAGCTGAAAATGAATTCAGAATCCATGTCCTTCAGCCTTCTCATTTCATAGATGAGAAAACCGATACATATTGAGGTAAGTGACTTACCCGGGGGCACAGAGAGCTAGGATTTCCATCAGTGTGCCTTCTTACTCCAGGTCAGATGCTCTTTCTACTGCCCCACACTATTTCTTTTTGGTATGAGTACAGGCCTCAGTCTTCTCCTTCTCTCACTACATCTCCCCACCTCTAAGGAACTTCTCAGTTTCCCCATAGAAGTGAGTTGACTTTCCTTGGTTTACCTAACACTGCCTTTTTTGGGCAGCTGATTGACTGACTGATTGTGATTCTATGTGGTTTGTTGGTCATACTATGTTGGGGCACATAGATCATGCTATTGTAGATTTAGAGCTAGGAGGGACTTTAGAGCAATCAAGTCTAACTCTCTTATTTTACAAATAAGGAAATTGAGTCAGAAAAAGGTTCTGACTTGCCCAGGGTCACACAGCTGTTAAGTGTCTGACTCGTATCTTCCCAACCCCAATTCCTATGCTCTATCCACCATGTCATGCTGATTTGCTGTGTTCGGACCTGGGTCTGAGGTGCTGTGATCAGCAGGGCAGAGATGGAGTCCTCTGGTTTACTTATTTCCTGGAATCCTTGAGCAGCTTCCACAAAGATCCAGGGATCATTCCTAATGACCTCCCATACTTTCAGATTTTCCTGAAGTCAGGCATCATCTCCAGGCTGGAAAGGCAGAGGGAGAAGCTGGTGTCTCGGAATATAATTCTCTTTCAAGCTGCCTGCAAGGGATTCTTGTCCCGTCAACAATTCAAGAAATTGAAGGTAAAGGATTTGAGAATGTCCCCTGCCTACACTGGGTTAGCTCCATGACCATCCCACCCAGGCTTTTGCCACTGATAGTTTTTGAGGCTGGGATTGGCCATAAAAGGTGATTGGCATTCTACTAACACTCCTGGCGCTCCTCAATAAACCAGTGTGGATCTACCATATGTATATTTGGTCTGTACTATCCTTAGTAAGGGGGGGAATGGAAGGAGAGTGTTAAAATTTCTTACTCATGGGTATAAAATAAAATTTGAGAGCCATGCTGTCCATCCCACTGTCTTTAAGTAGAAATTTGCCTAAGCTCTCCTTTGCTGAAGAATAGCTAGATAATTAAATCCAACAAACATGAAGCACCTACTATGTGTAAAGTTCTTTGCAAGGTATTGAGGCTATAAAGACAACAATATAGTCCCTACCCTCAATGAGCTTACATTCTACTGGAGAAGAAGGTTCCCAGGACACTGTCCCAATGTCTCATCAGACTTCTGTTCCCAATGTTTTATTAGACTTTTAGTCCAAGAAGTGTTCCCAGCAGACTTGTCGAGGGCAGGAGCTCTCACTTTTTTCTCTGCATCACCAGCCCCTAGCATACTGCCTGGCACATAGTAGGTATTTAATAAATGCTTGTGTTGTTGAAATTAATTACCTACAGTTTATTGCAACTCCATCCTACTAAAGTTTAAAACTCTTGCTTTTGCCTTATTTGAAATTCTCTGCCACTTCTTACTTCCTTGGGGTGAAGATCCCATCTCTGCTCCATGGGAACCAATCTTTTTTTAACTGAAGAAAGCCCGGGCTCTCAGTTCTTTCCCCCTCTTCTTCCCTTCTCAGATCCGGCAGCTGGCTGTCCAGTGTGTCCAGAGGAATCTAATGGTGTTCCAGGTGGTGAAGGACTGGCCTTGGTGGCAGATGCTGTGTCATATCCGGCCCTTATTGAGTATCACCATTGGGGAGGACCAGCTCCGGGCAAAGGAGGTATGCATGCTCCTGGGCAGACCCAGAGAACTCCCTCCCAACTGGCCTGGGTGTCTCAGATGGGCAATATGTTTTCAGTATGTACCACAGCAGTAACGAGGGTGGGCCACTGGAGCTTTGCCCTAGTGTACAAAATTTTTAGAGCATAGACAGTACTGTCCTGGGTCTGTTTCTTTCACTTCCTGGCCCTTCTCCTAGCAGTGCAGCAGCAACAGCCTTCCTTCCCCAGTGATCATGTATATACCTCATCTGTCTCCCATATGCCTCAAATAGCAGTTAGTCTATTACCAGGGTAGAAACTCTCTAGTGTTTCAGACAGGCTTCCTCTCCCCAGGCCATATTGCAGATAAATTCCCTGTCTGTTTTTCAGGTGCAAAGATAGCTAATTATGGCCATTCTGCCATTTCTCACCCTTCTGGTTTGGCATACCAACTTCTAAATCTTTTCGTGGTGGACACTAACTGACCAGACCTTCCTCCTGCTGTAGTTCCTACCTCCCGCCCCCAAACTCTGTGCAGTCCAGCAGCTCCTAGGCTTTAGCTATTTCCCTCTTTATCAAAATACACCTAGCCTGGAGCCTATTCTTAGCCAGCCTTTGTTAGGGGGATACTGGGTACTCATGAGTTCACCATTTATCAGTCCCAGGAACATATTTACATTTTAATAGGGGCCTTCTGAAAGCAATATCTTAACACAAAGGAAAGACTGTAACATGAAATTTTAGCTACGTGTGTGTGAAGGTAGGAATTTCAATATTTTATTCATTCATGCATCCAGTCATACAGGAATTGTTTAGAAAGATCAGCTGAATGGTAGGCACTGAGGGTAGATAGAAGGATAAATGATGGTAATGATGATGATGATGATGATGCTGGTGATGATGATAAAATCAACATTTATATGGAGATTTAAGGTTTACAAAGAATTTTACAGATGTTATCTGATCATTCCTGGCCACAGGGTACTCACAGTAAGGCCTAGGAGGTAAGATAGACACAAATAAACATCCTAAAAATTAGAATATGTTCAGAGTGTCTGATCCATCTTGGGCCCTACATTACAGAATGGACATTGATTAGCAGAGAGTGAGTAGGATAGTGAAGGGCCTCAAGATTATCAGTCAGTAGCCAATATTTATTAATATAAACTATGGCATTCCAGGCACTGTGGTCAGTCCCAGAGCTACAAAAGACAGACCCTGCCCTCAAGGAGCTCACAGTCTAATGGGGTGAGGTAATATGCAAACAACTCCACACAAATAGGATCTAGAAAGGACAAACTGGAGGGAGTCAACAGAGGGAAGGCACTCGGATTGAGAAAGGCTTTGGGCAGAAGGCAGGATTTCACCCAGCACTTGAGGGAAGCCTGGGAAGCCAAGAAATGGAGATGAGGGGGAGGGGGCAGCATGCCCGACAAGGAAGGGGCAAATCGATCCTTTCCTGGAGAAGTGAGGACTTTGGTGCGGGGCTGGGGCAAGCAAGGCATCCTCAAATATCAGAAGGATTGTCACCAGGAAGCAGGATCAGATCTGCTCTGTTTGGTCCCAGCAGACTAAAAGTAGGAGATTTTCACTGGATGTCAAGGAAG